>NC_035438.2:116881708-117058124 GCF_002127325.2 Helianthus annuus | reverse complement strand
TCAATGCCAAGCGCATTGAGATAAGAAATAATTTGAATGAAAGGGTGTTAGCTGCACAGAAGGAAGCTGTGCTGGAAGCTAACTATCCTGCACAAAAGTTGGGAGTAACTGAGGAGCAGTTATCCCACGACAAAGATGGAATGCTACGACTAAACGGACGAATATGGGTTCCAGTTTATGGAGGACTTCGGGATGTTATCCTCCAGGAAGCCCACAGCTCTAAATATTCCGTTCATCCTGGAGCTGATAAGATGTACCAGGATTTGAAAACAAACTACTGGTGGATTGGTTTGAAAAAGTCAGTAGCTGAGCATGTAGCTAAATGCTTGACTTGTGCGCAAGTCAAGGCCGAGCATCAAAAGCCGTCAGGTTTGCTTCAACAACCTGAAATTCCCAAATGGAAGTGGGAAATGGTGACAATGGATTTTATCACCAAGTTGCCGAAGACGAAAAAGGGAAATGATACCATATGGGTCATAGTAGATAGACTAACTAAGTCAGCTCATTTTCTACCCATCAAAGAGACGTATAGCTCAGATATGTTAGCTCAATTATACTTCGATAAGATAGTAGTGCTACATGGTATACCTATATCTATTATCCCTGATAGAGATACTAGATATACGTCACATTTTTGGAAGAGTTTCCAACAATCGTTGGGCACTCGTTTGAATTTTAGTACGGCTTATCATCCTCAGACTGATGGTCAGAGTGAGCGTACTATTCAAACTCTGGAAGACATGCTTCGAGCATGTGCGATCGACTTAGGTGGTAGTTGGGATAAGAACCTACCACTGATTGAATTCTCCTACAACAATAGCTACCATTCCAGCATCAAGGCTGCGCCTTTTGAGGCTCTATACGGTAGAAAGTGTAGATCGCCCATTTGTTGGGCAGAAGTTGGAGAAGTCCAACTGTCAGGACCAGATATCGTCTTTGAGACGACCGACAAGATCGTTCAGATTCGCGATCGTTTGAAAGCTGCCAGGGATAGGCAGAAAAGTTATGCGGATCCTAAGCGCAAAGATTTTCACTTCGATGTAGGTGAAAAAGTATTGCTTAAAGTATCGCCCTGGAAGGGTGTGATGAGATTTGGAAAGAAAGGCAAGCTGAGCCCGAGATACATAGGACCTTTCGAGATAATCGAACGTGTCGGGGCAGTCGCTTATAAGTTAAACTTGCCTGAAGAGCTTAGTGCTATTCATAATGTGTTCCACATCTGTAACTTGAAGAAGTGTTTCGCTGACGAATCACTGGTTATACCGCATACAGATATACACATAGACGAGAGTCTAAAATTTGTGGAAAAACCTTTGTCGATTGAGGATCGACAGGTAAAGAAGCTTCGAAGGAAGCACGTGCCTATTGTTAAGGTCAAGTGGGATGTCCGTAGAGGTCCCGAATACACGTGGGAAGTGGAATCCACGATGAAGGAAAAATATCCCCACTTGTTTCAGTAAATCTCGGGGACGAGATTTCTTTTAAGGGGGTGAGGATGTAACACCTCGAAAAATTTCGTCCAATAATGTCTTTACACGTGTCATAAGGTTCCGGTATGTGAAAACATACCTTAGAGGGACTAAAAGTGACAAACAGTGAAAACTATGGAACGTAAGGGTCCAAAGTGTCAACAATGGATAAATAGGCTCTATGATAACCCTACATAATGTTTATAACCTTAAACGGATGGTTCATGGATCATACGACGCGGAAATTGCACAAAAGTGAAGTATTGCAAACTATAGGGGCCAAAAGTGTCAACATGTTTAATTTATACCTCTGAGTGAACTTTTGGCAGACCCGAAGCTTCGTAAAGCTAAAATATACTCACTAGAATGTGTGGTTAAAATTTCATGAAGTTTCGTCAACGTATGAGAAAGTTATGGCCAAAACCGTAACTATAGGGGCTAAAAGTGTCAACATGTTGAATTTATACCTCTGAGTGATCTTTTGGCAGACCCGAAGCTTTGTAAAGCTAAAATATACTCACTAGAATATGTGGTAAAAATTTCATGAAGTTTCGTTATCATATGAGAAGGTTATGGCCAAAACCGTACTTGAGGGGTTAAAAGCGTCAACGTCGAATTTTATGGCTTTTCGGGCGAGCGCAAAGTTAAACGAGGACATTACCATGTTCGTAAATGTCCAAGGGTTCTTAAAAACCAGATTCGGGGGTTTACGAGTCAAGATTCATGGCCAAATCATCGCAACCAAAGTACAGGGACCAAAACTGCAACAAATGGGCAAACTTTGGAGCTGCCAATAAACCCAGGTGCAGAATCCGCGAATAGCAGCGATTTGGGTCCGAAATTAAGTGGGTAACAGCTGTTTTCACCTCCCAAAAGCTCCAATAACATTGCATGCATGCCTAGGCCACAGTAACCCCTTGCAAACATCAACAATTCAGCTTTAAATCTGATCCAAAGCTCATTTTACTAAACACTTGTGTTGTGAACAAGAACTTCCAAACTTGCAAAAGCTCTCAAGCATCTCTGAAGCATTTCTGGACATCAAGGCCGATTTCTAGTGTTAGCTTAACATCAATAGGACCTTGGTAAGCTTCTAATTCGATCTCCAATCCGTTCTTGCTTTGATTATTGCTAAAAGTCAAACTGTTTGTTCATAAGCTTTGACTTTCTGATTAAACAAGTTTCAATCAGTCATTTCTCGAATTGAAACCTGATATATGTTGGTATTTATGTGGGAAACAAACCCTCTAAAGGGTATTATCTGAATCCCACTACATGCATGCTAATTGTCGAGTCAAACGTGATTCTAAAAAGTCAACAGAAGTGATTTTTGAGAAAAATAGCTTAAATGGTAAAATAAATGACATGCAATCTGTTTGATCTTCATAGATAGCTTTATTATGAATATAAGAATGTATTTTACCACGATCAACTCGACAATCTATAGTATAAATACGAATCGGAGCCGAAAGTCCTATATTCGGATTCGTACATGCATGTTTGAGATCTGTATTGGAGAGTATTTTTGACCATTTTTATTTTGGTAAAACTTTCTGGAATTTTTGTTGATTAAGTCTATGCTTAGCCGATTCGAATGCATGTTTCCGATTTATGCATAAAGTTGACTATTTTGCCCTTTTTGATATAAAACGTGATTTTTAGAAAAGTGAAAGAGTAGAAATCTTTATTTCTAATATATAAACTTGCACCGAAAATTTCGGATCAGTTGGTGGTCCAGATTTTGAGTTATGGCCATTAGCGTAAAACTATGTTCTTAATTTACATAAACGGCCCTTTTCGCATATGACCTATTTCTGGCCACGTTTTGGTATAAAACTTTTTACCAACTGATGTATTATAATATTCTGGGAATTTTGATGATTTTTAATTAATTTTTGGCTGAACGGACCCTAGATCGCCTAGTTATTTCGGGTTATGTCGGTTTTGACCGTTTAAGCCATAAAATGAGTTTTACACATCCTTTTGACCCGAAACCTTTTTCTACTGATTTCAAATGTTAAATAAATTATTTTGAGCCTTCTGGAAATATAAAAATCTCAGCTTTCATATATAAACCCGGAAACGGCTCTAAATCGCATATTTAGCGTTTTAAGCGCATAGTAAGCGTTATACTTGTTTTAAACATGTAAGACTTATACCTACTGATGTAATTAGCATATTTTCATATAATAACAGTAAGTATAAGTATATGATCTCAGATTTCCAGTTTTGGCATTTTTAGCCCTCGTGAATTTACTAAAATACCCCTACGGTGCATAGTTTGATTTTAAATGATAAATTTGATATATGGGTCATACCCTACTGTTATAATATGTTAAATGAGGTATATTTACTGTATGAACCAGACCCGAAACTCAGATTTCTAATTTGACTCTTTTATAATCCTTTAAAAAGACCAAAATGCCCTTCTAAGGCATAAATTGAGTTTAAAATTATTCCGGGCAATATAGAACGTAACTTACTGATATTATATCATATTTAAAGCATATTATATCAGGGAACTTGCATTTGAATCATTTGTCTACCCGTATCGCCCTTTTTGCGATCGGTTCGGTTTACGTAACTAGTTTGCGTAAATTGACCGAAACGGGTCAAACGATATCATTTTTATTTCAAAATCCAGAATGTATTTAGTATACCCATATTATACAAGTATTCAAACTTGTCGGGTCTAAATCACATTCTATCCGGTCTTTCGCTTAATCGTGCGTAAACCGTATCATTCTTAAAACTAACCGGTCAAAGCTTAGGCTTAAATAAAAGACCCGTTAGGAATCTAATAGGTTAATTATAAACCTTTGTTCCAGATTAGGAGGCCCAGTAAAAGCTACCACACTTACCGTTTGTGTTACATACTTGCTCAGGTAAATACATTTTGACTTATTTTCCCTATACGGGCTTGGGGTACGGTATTTAAAATACCGCTTGATCGGGCACACAAGTCCTGCTCCTTATGGGTGTACAGTCTTGAATAGCTTGTGCGACTTCGTTTAAACAGTCTTGTCTTACTTTAGGCTTTGGGGGGTTATTGACCGTGTCCCGGATATCCTTGGCATTATCTTACGAGATGGCCACGACCAGAGCACGGGGTGTAGGCGTACACTCGGCGTGTATAACTCTTTAATGTGGTGTGTCATTAAATTCTTAGCCCAGACAGCAGATCCCGGGCCACCAAAGATACGAGTGCATGTAAATCGTTCACAAGTTTATATTATATAATTATCCCAAGTTAATAAAAATATTTATGCCTTGTGCATTTAAATAAATTTTCAATCATTTTCAAAATGAGTCAGTCGATTTGTATTTACCAGTGTAAACTGACGTATTTTTCCCAAAAGGTTAAGTGCAGGTACTATACGAAAATAGGCTGGCTGTTTCCTAAGAGCGTCCACTATAGTCTCGCAAGCTCGGACGACAAATATCTGTTGAACAATATTTTATCTTATTTGTATTTGATCCGCCTGTGGATCCGTTTCAACTACTGTGATATTTATTATTGCAATTTATTTAAAAGTTGAAATGTATCTATTCTGCTTCCGCTGTGCATTATTATATTGTGTTGATTGTCTATGACGATGCCAACTACGTCACTGTACCCCACACCGGGCCCACCGGTGACACGTGGAAATCGGGGTGTGACACACTTGGGCACGGCCCCGTGCTCACTGAGCACGGGGTGTGTTCAGCCTTCTGTCTTCTTTGTTTTGCTTGGGAAGATGCTGTCGGGAGGTCGGGCATGCCACTTTTGTTCCTTTTCTTGTATTTATGTTAGATTTAGCTGTCTTTTTGCTTCTTTTGTTCATTTGAGCTCATTTAATCCTGAAAATACAAAAGGAAGACAAAAACATACTTTTTTCCAACATTAGTACTAAAAAAGGGTTAGTTTTATGCCACAATTGATGTAATTTATATGTTGCTTTTTGTGCACATCAGTACCATTCCCCACTTTCAAACCACACACTCAAATCATAACACTGATTTGATTTATAGTACTCATTGTAATGATTTGTCTTTGAAGAATCTTCATTCCATCTTCTCCTGGAAACTTGATTTGACTTTTGAGCACTGTGGTCAAACCTGCACCACTTATTACCAACTTTTTATGAGTTTTGATTTTTAACTTTTTGTGGTTTTTGATTGGATGATTTAACTGATGATCTTTTATTTTTGTTTTGAAAATTTTCTGAATTTTTAACACTTTGTTTTTGTTCTACACTCTTCTTTACAGGTTTTTGCGTAGAGCATTCACCTTTTTCAGTAGAATGTAAAACAGTTTCTTGAAACTTTTCTTTTAATTTTAAAAATATTTTCTGTTTCTCATCTTCATCATCAGTTTTATCATCACAATCTTCAATTTTGACTTTGTCAAAATTTGTGACATTGTCACTTATTGGAACTTCATTGATCGGTTTGGACATATTTGATCAAATAACACTGATGAGGTCACAAAACCTTTCAATTTCATTTCTAGATCATCAATTTTATTTCTAGCAATCTCAACTTCTTTCTTAAGTTGAGTGATTTTCTCAAGATGAGAATTTATTGCTTTTTTATTTTCAATTTTATTTTCTTCTAAAATAGATTTTTCAGTTTCTAAAACTTTTATTTGACTTAGAAAATCTGTTTCTTTTTCTTTCAAAATTTTATTTTCCAATTTTATCCAAGAAACATCTTCATTTTCAATTTTAGTTTTTTCAAAATCTTTTTCAATTTTCAATTTTTCATTTTCTAGAAATATTATTTTATTGTGAAATTCTTTTTCATTTTCTTTTAAATTTTTGTTTTCCAATGTCAAACTCTCCACATCCTTCAAGAGTTTGACATTGTCTGATTCAGATTTATCACATTTTGAGAACACTGGTTCAGAACTTGATTCTTCCTGAATTGACTCTGTCTTGTATGTTCCTACACAAAAAATTTTAACAAAGTCAAGACGATTCATATTATCGTCAATATAACAACCCCTCTTAATATCGTATTTAATAACATTTTTTTTGCAGCAAGACATATATTGACTCTTCTTTTCATTTCAAAAATCACATCCAAACTCAATTTTTCTAAATTCTTTTCTATTTCATTTAACACACCTTTCTTTTTCTTTTCATTTTCATAATTGTGTGTTTTAAGCTTACTAATGAATTCTCTTAAACAAAAATTTGAGAATCTAGAATCCTTTTTCAGATTAATCAAAAATTCATCCCACTCTGCAGGTAACGCATCTGCAAATTTTGATATCTGTTCAGCACTTGACATTCTTATCTCATACCTTTTTTAATTTTTCAAGTAAATCATCAAACCGTCTATCCAACTTATCCAACGATTCATGTTTCATACACAAGAAATGTTCTAATCTTTTAACCCAAACATTCTTATTATTTCTTTTATCATACCAGCTCTCATTAGCCCAATTATTAAATTTTCAAGATTTTCATTTTCCATTTCATCAAACATTTTGACCACAATTTCCTTGTTAAGTGGCTTGGTTCAAAAATGTAACATTTGTACTTGTAATCATTATGAACAGTTCAATTATCAATAAAACAATGTTATTTTATCCCAATGATTGTTTGATTGTGTTTTACATTTTTCATGTTTTGACTTTCGTTCAATTTCAAACTCTACATCGCTTTCTGGAGCATTATACGCAAACTGGTGCGTAAACGTACTCAGTTTAATGTGACAAATACTCCGGAACATCAACATATACTCAACATACCTTAAATAACCTTTACATAACTTAGAAATAAGTTTTAAAGGCTTTGGTATGGCAAAAACAAGATAATTCGCTTACAGGGACTAAACTTGACAAACTGTAAAAGTATGCCAATTTGAACTGTAACGAACATTCCGGAACATGTCCATAAGCTAAACATACCATAAATATCCTTTACATAGCTTAGAAATAGGCTTTGAGGGGTTTGGTATGCTAAAATAAACTTTTGGATCATTCAGGGACTAAAAGTGTCAAAAAGTGCATAAGTTTGCACTTTCGCGCATAACTTACGTTCTGAATACATCCGGACATCCAAAAATTTATGTAAGCATCCTTATATTATGCCTTAGTGTTGGGCATGAGAAAAATCCATTCGTCGCGTCATTTGGATCGTCTTTCGCGCTTATGCACATTCCGTCGTAATTAAGCGAACATCGCGATCGTACGGCCAAACGAGCCGACATCCGGAACATCTTTGGGCATGTTTCATGTCCACAAGGTTTAGGCATCATTTTAGGGCCTTAAAGATGGCTTTACAGGTCTTAAAAGGGCTGGAAATAGCTTAAAAACGCAACAGGGGCCAAATATGTAAATTCTGCAAGTGGTGCAGATCAGACGGGGCCAGGCGACCCGCGTAAGATCTGCACACACTTTCACGCGGGCCGCGTGAGGATGTCTGACAGAAAGATTTTGCATTTAATGCAAAATCTGGCCTTTCGTTCGATCAAGGGGCGATGCCTTTTCACCCAATGAAGGGCCAAGAGCCAAGTTCAGTGAATTTAACCATTGGACACATGTACGCACGAGATCAAGGCACGATATTCGATAAAACGATCCTAACGGTTCCACTTTTCCTATAAATACCCCCCCCCTTTGTGTAAAAATCACAACAATCTGATCTTGAAGCTCTAAGTTGAAACCATTGTTTCATACCTGAGCTATTTGATCTAGATTAGCACTCGGGGACCTTCCGTAAGTCTTCTTTCGCTCTTTTATTCGCTTTTCGAGTCCGAAAGTCAACGTTTTGTTGACTTTCTGCATTGACCAGCTTATGGTCGATGCGAAGTTCATGGAACTTCATAACGTGAGCGTGATCACGATGGTTATGGTCCATAGTGACCATACCTACTGATCACCACGTTATCTAGGCTCAGTGACGAGTCGTAGTTTCGGCCAAAATGTGCATTCTTGCATATTTTGTAACCAAACTACTCGTGGGCATCAAAGCCGTTTGTTTTGATGTCAAACCTGTTTTCTAAACTTAGTTAAGCATGTTCTAACATGCTTAGCTCGTCACGATTAGTGTAGTGCTTATATAGGGTCGTAAGGTAAGCGATCTAAACCATCGCTTATACTTTCGAACCCGACCCATTTGGTCGATCTTTAGGATCCGACCAAATGTATTAGGTGACCATAGCTATAACCTTCCGAGGTTATACCTTGTGGTCGCAATGTTAGGCGTTCCATACGCGTTCTACGCGAATGACGCGTTAGGGTGGCATAAGCTACCTCAACGGGTCGTGATGGACCGTAAGCACTTAGGTTAAGTTTCATTTTAGTATGTAGGCTTTGTTAAACCATATTACACGAGTCTCCATACTCGTTTGGTTTTCGAACCCGCGTACTATCCGATCCTTCCGATTTGGTCCGGTATATTAACATAAGCTACCTATTAGGTGCCGTTGATATTCCGTGATCTTTAGCACTATCTGGTTATTATACAAGGAACTCAAAGCAATCTCAGGTGAGTACATTGAACCCCTCTTTTACTGTTTTCCAAACTGTTTTGGGGTGAAACACATGTGCCTATCTGTTACTTTCATGCTTTCCATGTTTTCACATTGTATATCTGCTATGCTCATTAGTACATTATAGTACATGATTTCATTACATTTTATGCTATGTATGCCCATTGTGTGCATACTTAGTACATTGATTTACATTACATTTTCTGTTGCATATGTTTACTCAGTATATGGACACATTGATTTACATGAACATTTCTGTTGCATATGTTTACTCAGCATTTGGACACATTGATTTACATGAACATTTCTGCTGCATATGTTTACTCAGCATATGGGCACATGCCTTCATTTTGTTATGACATTTGGTTTGTTTAACATGGGACAATACATTCATTAACATTAGCTACGCCGTTCGTTAGTAGGTAGTGGTACCATAGGAATTGACAACTCCCATTCCTGAAGTCCTGGGTTTGATAGGACTGGAAGGAATGACCGAATTCGATATACATAACTTAGATAAACCTTTAATTTGTTTAAGGGTTTATCGCCGCAGTCTCAAGGCTTGGATGTATGCATAGTTTACAATACCACATAAATGTTAATATCAATAGAGCATGCATTTTTCCACAGAACATAACGTTGATTTAAACCACGTGTTACTTCAACAACTTGTTTTGTGCAGTTTACATATGGTTTAAGTTGATACATTTCGCTTACCATACATGATTCATTTTGGGATACACATTACATGATTTACATTGAACATAAACACGTTGACATTGATATACACATTGGTGGTTTACATTTGAACATAAACATTTGACATGGGTTACACAATAACACTTGACATTTGGTTTACACATGAACAATTTACATGGTGGATTGGTTTGGGTAAATGATTTAAGTAACGTGGCGTATGTAATATGATACAAACATGGTGGATACGCCGCTGGTACTTCCTATATATAAATGTTTGTATAATATTACATATCGTGGCGTTATCTAAGTCATTTCAGTTTAGACACATTACATTTTACATAAATAACATATTCTTCACAAGACATTATTTTCACAAACAACTTATCTTATTCAACTCATTTTACTTGATTATTCGTTTAACCTTGCACTTGTCTATACATATCGTTTGATGTTATCGTTTTTCAAATGGTTTACAAAGCAAAACAAATTACAAGGTTCATGACTAACTGTTATTAAACATTTCTTTAAGCTCAAGTCATGAATCCCATTTTCACAAAAACTATGTATCTCACAGGCATTTTTATGCTGACGTACCTACTTTCACATGTGTTTTCAGGAGCTATTCCATAGGATGATGATCATGACACTAGGGCGGACCTGTGCCTTAGAGACTAAAAACGAAGCTAGACTAGTTTAATCATGTTATAAACTTTGTATTTTCCTGCTTTTAAGACAATGTAACACCCTTGTTTAATAAATAAAATGTAACTTTAATTTCCATGGTTGTATAACAATTAATTCTGTCCACAACACTCCCCGGCGTTTCCACCGCGGTTGCATGTTATACGCGGCCGGGGTGTGACAGAAGAGTTGGTATCAGAGCCAATGGTTATAGGGAATTAGGTTATTAGTAATGCTTTGACCTAGACTATAACTTTAGGACCCTAACACAAGTTATCTTGTGTTTAGAGTTTAAAACATGCACATCACCTATCCTTAGGTGATAACCACAACGGGAACTTCGGTTCCGAATCCGCTTTGAAAATTAATCATCTGTTCTAGGATGATTGATTACTAGGTTTTGAACCCTCTATTATAAGGTTTTGAACCCCTTTGGATTTTCAAAAATCCTGTCAAAGTGTTGGGTTAATAGTGTGAACACGTGCGAACTGGAAGAGTGAATGCCTGTACCCTGGGTTTTCTGTCTAAGGCTAGAGTGTTCGTACAAATCCACATAATCGGACCAGTCACTCTTACCTGGGAACTCTTGGGGTGAGTGTTCACTTATAGGCGAGCATGTCTTCGCGATACACTAATTCTGACCCATTTACTTTGACTAGACATTTCATATCGCTTGTTTGCATTGCGATGCATAACCACCATCTTTGCTTTTATTGATTCTGTTTCATCTTGTTCTCTACACCCAATCATCTCACTCGTTTCCTTTCATGTTTTCCTCTTCCAGAATGCCTCCTCGACGTGAACACCAAATAGCGACTGCTGAACTGGCAGAGATCATTGCGCAGCAGATGGCTGCTCAATTTCCGAATCTCTTTACTCAATGGAACCAGGCCAACAACAACAACAATGGTACATGCAAATACAAAGATTTTAACTCGGCTAAGCCACTCAAGTTTAGTGGTTCTGAGGGAGCAACTGGGCTTCTTCAGTGGTTCGAGAGCATCGAGAACACTTTCCGTCATGTTCAGTGTCCTGACAATCGCAAGGTCGAGTTTTCTTCGAGTGTGTTTCAGAAGAGGGCTCTTACGTGGTGGAACGGGGTAATGAGAGACCGTGGTGCGGAAGTTGCTCTAGCACAGACGTGGGCTGAACTGAGAGCTCTTATGATGAGGGAGTTTTGTCCCCGTCATGAGCAACGAGCGTTAGAGAAAGAGTTTGATGATTTGAAACAGGATAGTGGTGAGCACAGGGCTTATACTGACAGGTTTGAGGAGTTAAGTCTGCTTTGCCCGACTATGGTTGCCCCACTCGACAAGGCTATCGAAAGGTACATCGACGGCCTGCCTGACTCAGTACAAGACATCCTTACTGGTAGCAACCCTACCACACTCCGTCAGGCAATCGAGTTATCGGCGACGTTGACTGAGTCGCAGATCCGAAAGAATAAACTACACAGAAAGGGTGACAAGGGCAAGAAGCAGTCGGCTGACAAGGAGGATAGTAAGAAAGGTCAGAACAAGAAGGGAAAGGACTCTGGTTCCTCAAGGGGGTCAAGGAAGCGTAAGGCTTCCCAAATTTTTGCTGTGACTGCCCAAGCTAACCAGGCAGCTCCCAACCAAGCCGCACAGCCTCCAGCCAAGAAACCCTATTCAGGAAGTGCACCTTTGTGCAATCAATGCAACAGTCACCATCAGCCGCAATATCAGTGCTGTTTCTGTACAAACTGTGGGAAATCAGGTCATCTTGCCAATGTTTGTCGGTTTGCTCAGAACCGCGCAGTACAGAACCCTGCTCCACAAGTTGCTCAACAACAAGGTCAGGTTGCACGACCAAACTACCCACCAGGTGCTTGTTATAACTGTGGGGATCTGACCCACTACAGAAATCGGTGTCCAAGACTAGTCAACCAGAACCAGAATGCAAACCAGAATCCGGCACCGGCTCGAGGTCAAGTCTTCAACATGAATGCACAAGAAGCACAAGCAGACAACGAGGTGGTGAACGGTACGTTCTTTATTAATAATCAGCCAGCATCTGTTCTTTTTGATTCGGGTGCCGACAAGAGCTTTGTGTCATTGTCTTTTGAGACAATGCTTCGCGTGTCTAGAACGAAACTAGGTAAACCTTTGACAGTAGAGGTTGCCAGTGGTGAACCCATCGTTCTAAATTCTGTTCTGCGCAACTGCCAGTTGAATCTTAACGACCATATTTTTCCTATTGACCTCACGCCAATGCAACTTGGAAGCTTCGACGTTATTGTGGGAATGGATTGGTTATCCAAGCATCGCGCAAAGATAGTTTGTTCTGAGAAGATTGTTCGTGTACCGCTATCGACAGGTGAGATCCTACAGGTCCATGGTGAGAAGCCTGCCGGTGGTCTCAAACTCATGTCCTGTTTTAAAGCACGGAAGTATCTGCGAAAGCACTATGTGGCTTTCCTAGCACATGTTACAGCAGATAAAGGCAAGGGTAAGACTATTTCAGATATTCCTGTCGTTCGGGATTATTCCGAAGTATTCCCTGAAGACTTACCTGGTCTACCTCCAGCACGCCAAGTCGAGTTTCGTATTGATCTCGTACCTAGTGCAAATCCCGTTGCCAGAGCTCCATATCGTCTTGCACCGTCCGAGATGCAAGAGTTGTCTAAACAGCTGCAGGAACTCTCCGACAAAGGTTTTATCCGTCCTAGCTTTTCACCTTGGGGTGCTCCCGTTCTCTTTGTGAAGAAGAAGGATGGATCTTTTAGGATGTGTATCGATTATCGTGAGCTTAACAAGCTCACCATCAAAAATCGATATCCCCTACCTCGCATTGATGATCTCTTTGATCAATTGCAAGGCGCTTCTTATTTTTCAAAGATCGATCTACGATCTGGATATCATCAGCTTCGTGTACATGAAGAAGATATTCCAAAGACAGCGTTCCGTACTCGTTATGGACATTATGAGTTCACAGTCATGCCATTCGGTTTGACTAATGCTCCTGCTGTTTTCATGGACTTAATGAATAGGGTCTGCAAACCTTACTTAGATAAGTTCATCATCGTTTTTATTGATGACATTTTGATATATTCTAAGACGCGAGCTGAACATGAGCAACATCTCCGCCTTACTTTGGAACTCCTAAAGAAAGAACAACTTTTCGCCAAATTCTCCAAGTGTGAATTCTGGCTTAAAGAGGTTCAATTCTTAGGACATATTGTTAACGAACAAGGTATTCATGTAGATCCCTCCAAGATCAGTGCGATTAGGGATTGGGACACGCCTACTACTCCTACTGAAGTTCGTTCTTTTCTTGGTCTAGCGGGTTATTACCGTCGCTTCATTGAAAACTTCTCAAAGATTGCAGTTCCTCTAACTGCTCTAACTCAGAAGAACAAGCCATTTGATTGGGGAGTCAAACAAGAGGAAGCGTTTCAGACTTTGAAACAAAAGCTTTGCGACGCACCTGTCCTAACGTTGCCTGAGGGCAATGATGATTTCGTCGTTTATTGCGACGCATCTAAATTAGGACTTGGCTGCGTCCTGATGCAAAGAAACAAAGTCATCGCATACGCATCAAGGCAGTTGAAGATACATGAGAAGAACTACACCACTCATGATCTTGAGTTGGGTGCAGTTGTCTTCGCTCTCAAAATCTGGAGACACTACTTGTATGGTACAAAATGTGTGGTTTTCACAGACCACAAAAGTCTTCAGCATATCTTCAATCAAAAAGAGCTCAACATGAGACAACGACGTTGGGTTGAACTTCTAAACGACTACGACTGCGAGATTCGCTACCATCCTGGTAAGGCGAATGTCGTAGCCGATGCATTGAGTCGCAAGGAACGTACTAAGCTTCATTGTGTACGTGTCCAATCTGTTATTCAAACCGATATCCAAGCCCGTATTTCTCAGGCTCAACAAGCTTGTGTTTCACAAGGTTTAATGGATAAGGAATTTCCTTATCACATAACTCCTGCTCTAGAGCTGAAGGACAATGGATCATATTACTTCATGGACCGTTTGTGGGTCCCAAGCCAAGATAATCTTCGTACCTTGCTTATGGATGAAGCCCATAAGTCTCGTTATTCTATTCATCCTGGCTCAGATAAGATGTATAAGGATCTTCGTATACAGTATTGGTGGCCTGGTATGAAGAAAGACATTGCCTTATACGTGTCCAAATGCCTTACCTGTCTTAAGGTTAAGGCTGAACATCAGCGTCCTTCCGGATTATTAGAGCAACCGGAGATCCCAGTTTGGAAATGGGAAAACATTACTATGGATCTCATTACTAAACTTCCGCGCACAAAGAAAGGTCACGATGCCATCTGGGTAGTCGTGGATCGTCTTACCAAGTCAGCGCATTTCTTACCAATCCGTGAGGATTTTTCGGCTGACAAACTTGCTCAAATCTACGTAGATGAAATTGTAGCTCGACATGGTGTTCCTTTGAGCATCATTTCTGACAGAGATGCTCGTTTCACTTCTCATTTTTGGAGAACCATGCAGTCTGCTATGGGATCTCAACTTAATCTGAGCACAGCTTATCATCCGCAAACGGATGGTCAATCTGAAAGAACAATCCAGACACTGGAGGATATGCTTAGAGCTTGTGTGATCGATTTTGGTGGTAGTTGGGATTCACATCTTCCATTGATTGAATTCTCCTACAACAACAGTTATCACTCCAGCATCAACATGGCTCCTTTCGAGGCTCTCTATGGTCGAAAATGTCGTTCACCAGTCTGCTAGAATGAGATTGGCGAGGCTCAACTTACTAGACCTGCCCTCATTTTAGAGACAACAGATAAGGTAAAGAAAGTTCGTGATAACCTTCAGACAGTTAGAAGCCATCAGAAGAATTACGCGGACTTAAAACGCAAGCCCTTGGATTTTCAAGTCGGTGATCGTGTATTACTCAAGGTCTCACCTTCGAAAGGTGTGATCAGATTTGGAAAGAAAGGAAAACTTGCACCTAGATACGTTGGACCATTTAAGATCGTCGAAAGAATCGGCAAGGTTGCCTACAGAATTGAGTTACCTCCTGAACTTGGAAATGTTCATCCAACCTTTCACGTGTCCAATCTCAAGAGGTGTTTAGCTGATGAGAACCTCCACATACCGCTTGACGAAATTCGTGTTGATAAAACTCTGAAATTTGTCGAGAAACCAGTGGAAATCATGGAACGTGAAGTCAAGTGGCTCAAACGCAAGCGCATTCCTTTGGTCAAGGTTCGCTGGGAATCTAAACGTGGACCCGAGTTTACTTGGGAACGTGAAGATCAAATGAAGGCAAAATATCCGCATCTTTTTCCACGAGTTTCCTCTAAATAAAATTTCGGGACGAAATTTCCACAAGTAGGGGAGACTGTAACATTTGTACTTGTAATCATTATGAACAGTTCAATTATCAATAAAACAATGTTATTTTATCCCAATGATTGTTTGATTGTGTTTTACATTTTTCATGTTTTGACTTTCGTTCAATTTCAAACTCTACATCGCTTTCTGGAGCATTATACGCAAACTGGTGCGTAAACGTACTCAGTTTAATGCGACAAATACTCCGGAACATCAACATACTCAACATACCTTAAATAACCTTTACATAACTTAGAAATAAGTTTTAAAGGCTTTGGTATGGCAAAAACAAGATAATTCGCTTACAGGGACTAAACTTGACAAACTGTAAAAGTATGCCAATTTGAACTGTAACGAACATTCCGGAACATGTCCATAAGCTAAACATACCATAAATATCCTTTACATAGCTTAGAAATAGGCTTTGAGGGGTTTGGTATGCTAAAATAAACTTTTGGATCATTCAGGGACTAAAAGTGTCAAAAAGTGCATAAGTTTGCACTTTCGCGCATAACTTACGTTCTGAATACATCCGGACATCCAAAAATTTATGTAAGCATCCTTATATTATGCCTTAGTGTTGGGCATGAGAAAAATCCATTCGTCGCGTCATTTGGATCGTCTTTCGCGCTTATGCACATTCCGTCGTAATTAAGCGAACATCGCGATCGTACGGCCAAACGAGCCGACATCCGGAACATCTTTGGGCATGTTTCATGTCCACAAGGTTTAGGCATCATTTTAGGGCCTTAAAGATGGCTTTACGGGTCTTAAAAGGGCTGGAAATAGCTTAAAAACGCAACAGGGGCCAAATATGTAAATTCTGCAAGTGGTGCAGATCAGACGGGGCCAGGCGACCCGCGTAAGATCTGCACACACTTTCACGCGGGCCGCGTGAGGATGTCTGACAGAAAGATTTTGCATTTAATGCAAAATCTGGCCTTTCGTTCGATCAAGGGGCGATGCCTTTTCACCCAATGAAGGGCCAAGAGCCAAGTTCAGTGAATTTAACCATTGGACACATGTACGCACGAGATCAAGGCACGATATTCGATAAAACGATCCTAACGGTTCCACTTTTCCTATAAATACCCCCCCCCTTTTGTGTAAAAATCACAACAATCTAATCTTGAAGCTCTAAGTGGAAACCATTGTTTCATACCTGAGCTATTTGATCTAGATTAGCACTCGGGGACCTTCCGTAAGTCTTCTTTCGCTCTTTTATTTGCTTTTCGAGTCCGAAAGTCAACGTTTTGTTGACTTTCTGCATTGACCAGCTTATGGTCGATGCGAAGTTCATGGAACTTCATAACGTGAGCGTGATCACGATGGTTATGGTCCATAGTGACCATACCTACTGATCACCACGTTATCTAGGCTCAGTGACGAGTCGTAGTTTCGGCCAAAATGTGCATTCTTGCATATTTTGTAACCAAACTACTCGTGGGCATCAAAGCCGTTTGTTTTGATGTCAAACCTGTTTTCTAAACTTAGTTAAGCATGTTCTAACATGCTTAGCTCGTCACGATTAGTGTAGTGCTTATATAGGGTCGTAAGGTAAGCGATCTAAACCATCGCTTATACTTTCGAACCCGACCCATTTGGTCGATCTTTAGGATCCGACCAAACGTATTAGGTGACCATAGCTATAACCTTCTGAGGTTATACCTTGTGGTCGCAATGTTAGGCGTTCCATACGCGTTCTACGCGAATGACGCGTTAGGGTGGCATAAGCTACCTCAACGGGCCGTGATGGACCGTAAGCACTTAGGTTAAGTTTCATCTTAGTATGTAGGCTTTGTTAAACCATATTACACGAGTCTCCATACTCGTTTGGTTTTCGAACCCGCGTACTATCCGATCCTTCCGATTTGGTCCGGTATATTAACATAAGCTACCTATTAGGTGCCGTTGATATTCCGTGATCTTTAGCACTATCTGGTTATTATACAAGGAACTCAAAGCAATCTCAGGTGAGTACATTGAACCCCTCTTTTACTGTTTTCCAAACTGTTTTGGGGGTGAAACACATGTGCCTATCTGTTACTTTCATGCTTTCCATGTTTTCACATTGTATATCTGCTATGCTCATTAGTACATTATAGTACATGATTTCATTACATTTTATGCTATGTATGCCCATTGTGTGCATACTTAGTACATTGATTTACATTACATTTTCTGTTGCATATGTTTACTCAGCATATGGACACATTGATTTACATGAACATTTCTGTTGCATATGTTTACTCAGCATATGGACACATTGATTTACATGAACATTTCTGTTGCATATGTTTACTGAGCATATGGACACATTGATTTACATGAACATTTCTGCTGCATATGTTTACTCAGCATATGGGCACATGCCTTCATTTTGTTATGACATTTGGTTTGTTTAACATGGGACAATACATTCATTAACATTAGCTACGCCGTTCGTTAGTAGGTAGTGGTACCATAGGAATTGACAACTCCCATTCCTGAAGTCCTGGGTTTGATAGGACTGGAAGGAATGACCGAATTCGATATACATAACTTAGATAAACCTTTAATTTGTTTAAGGGTTTATCGCCGCAGTCTCAAGGCTTGGATGTATGCATAGTTTACAATACCACATAAATGTTGATATCAATAGAGCATGCATTTTTCCACAGAACATAACGTTGATTTAAACCACGTGTTACTTCAACGACTTGTTTTGTGCAGTTTACATATGGTTTAAGTTGATACATTTCGCTTACCATACATGATTCATTTTGGGATACACATTACATGATTTACATTGAACATAAACACGTTGACATTGATATACACATTGGTGGTTTACATTTGAACATAAACATTTGACATGGGTTACACAATAACACTTGACATTTGGTTTACACATGAACAATTTACATGGTGGATTGGTTTGGGTAAATGATTTAAGTAACGTGGCGTATGTAATATGATACAAACATGGTGGATACGCCACTGGTACTTCCTATATATAAATGTTTGTATAATATTACATATCGTGGCGTTATCTAAGTCATTTCAGTTTAGACACATTACATTTTACATAAATAACATATTCTTCACAAGACATTATTTTCACAAACAACTTATCTTATTCAACTCATTTTACTTGATTATTCGTTTAACCTTGCACTTGTCTATACATATCGTTTGATGTTATCATTTTTCAAATGGTTTACAAAGCAAAACAAATTACAAGGTTCATGACTGACTGTTATTAAACATTTCTTTAAGCTCAAGTCATGAATCCCATTTTCATAAAAACTATGTATCTCACAGGCATTTTTATGCTGACGTACCTACTTTCACATGTGTTTTCAGGAGCTATTCCATAGGATGATGATCATGACACTAGGGCGGACCTGTGCCTTAGAGACTAAAAACGAAGCTAGACTAGTTTAATCATGTTATAAACTTTGTATTTTCCTGCTTTTAAGACAATGTAACACCCTTGTTTAATAAATAAAATGTAACTTTAATTTCCATGGTTGTATAACAATTAATTCTGTCCACAACACTCCCCGGCGTTTCCGCCGCGGTTGCATGTTATACGCGGCCGGGGTGTGACAAAAAATTGTTTTTAGCTCAAAGTCCACAAAATTTCAACTTCTTGGTATTTACACCTTGTAAATCACCTCGAATAACCTGCAAACAAACAAACAAACAAACAAACAAACAAACAAACAATTAGTTCTAAAAATTATCAAACAACTTGAATCGGACGGGTACTCGAACGAGTGAATCAACAAAAGTCAACTTGTTGTCCGATCGGGTGGTAAAGTTGTCCGATCGGCTGGGATTTTTGAATCGGGTGGTGATGTGTCCGATCGGTTGGAGTTGCTGTCCGATCGGCTGGCGCTTCGCGACAAAAATTATGTTGTTCGATCGGTTAGCTCAAATGACTTGGAATCGGTTGACAACCCGTACGACCCTCTATTCGATCGGCTGACACTACACAACAAAATAATATGCTGCTCGATCGGCTTGCACTTCAACCAATGGCACTAAAACACAAAGCTTTGACCGATCGACTGGCACGTTGATGCTGTTCGTTTGATATCACAAAACGACAAAAATTCTTGATCAATCGGTTGGCGTTGTCACTTTGACCAACAACAATGCAAAATTAATCTCACATGCAACCTAGATAATTGAAATGATGTGGCCGACAATCAGAAATTAATCATTGGACCAAAACAATTTTGATGTATGCAATTTATTGAATCGATGACTGTTTTGGACAATTGTGAATTGAATGTTCTCATGCAATTTTTATTGAAACACACAAAGTCTTATGTAATAATCAACTTATAATGACAGACAAACAATTAATATCATTCAAGATTCATTGGGCTGATGAACTTTATGTCTGATTAAGCATGCAAAATTGACCGATAATCACATGAACCAGTGAAATAGTTGACTGCCAATGTTATCAAGTAAACTAAGTAGCATTAATGAGTGAGGTATTTGAAACGAATTGCTGATCGATCGGTTAAGATGCTAGCCGATCGGTTGGTGCTGTCTGATCGGTTAGGCTGGCCGATCGGTTGGCACGATGTCTTTTATGACCTCAAACAATGAACCTCGATTACAAGAACCTCACATGCAGACAATCAACAATTATTATAGATTCTATGTAATCACGTGATGATAGTAATGAACTGACAATTCACTTTTAAGAATTTTACATGCAACTTTGACTAATAAACGCCTCTAATTGGACCTTTGAATATACTAAGCCGACAAAATCAATCAATATCTCATGCATGGCCAACAACTATCAAAAGAATCACATGCATTTCTGAATTCTCAAGATAATTGAACAGATCATATGCAATCAATTAATGAACTGCTGATAATGTTTCAACTTGATTGGGCCGATACCTTTTCTTATTAGAAATTCTCTTGACACTGGCAGCCAATTATAGATAAGTTCCAGAAAAAACTCTCTGGAAAGCTAGAACTCTCTCTTTTGCAGGTCGGGTCACTCTCGCTAAAGCGGTCCTGGGCAGCCTTCCATCCTACTACCTCTCCCTATTCCTAGCCCCTAAAGCGGTTATCAACAAGCTGGAAAGTATTAGAAGGGCTTTTGTTTGGGGTAAAACGATTTGAGACACAAAATTAACTGGGTGCGCTGGGAAATGATGAACAAACCTAAGAAATTTGGAGGTATCGGGATAGGGGGGATTAGAGAATTCAACCTCGCTATGCTCTCCAAGTGGGGGTGGAGGTATAAAAATGAACCGAATCAATTTTGGACCTCGGTTATTGCCTCATTTCACAAATCAGCTCAAAGTGAAAAGCTTGTGCCTATCAAAAAGTCGATACCGGGCGTTTGGAAGGATATTAGCTCTATGGATGAGGTGCTTGAGAAAGAAGGATTGTGCATCCGTGAGAAGCTCAAAGTCTCTGTGGGCGACGGGGCGAACACCAGTTTCTGGAAGGATATTTGGTTAGCTAGTGAGCCACTCAAGAACCGATTCCCAGATTTGTACCGCCTGGCTAAACATAAAGATGTTTCTGTTGCTTCGTGTTGGCAGGGGAGCGTGGGAAATCCGGTTTGGGGGTGGGAATGGAATAATGATCCGGGGCCAGATAGTGAATGGGAGCACCTTGGCGAGCTTATGAGACTTCTTTCGTCGGCTGGCTTGAAGGGGGTAAAGATCAATGGAAGTGGGGTTCTGAAGAAGGCATTCCGTTCTCGGTCAAAGTGTTGCGATCGGAATTAGCAAACAAGGGGCAGGACCAATCGATTGGGATAGTGCACAAATGGAACTCCTGGGCACCTTTGAAAGCTAACTATTTTATTTGGAGGGCTTTAATGGGGAAAGTTGCAACCAAAAAAGCTTTGCTGGATCGAGGTATAAACTTGTCGGATGCGTTATGTGCCAATTGCGGGTTCGAAGAAGAGTCGGCTGACCACCTCTTCGCAAAGTGCCTGACAGCACGGAGCGTATGGTGGAATATCTTTTCTTGGCTAAAAGTCCCTTGGCCTTCTAATGTTGACAGCCTAAAGGATCTGCTCGAGGTGTTTTATAACAGCCCGGGAAGCAAAGTTTGGAAAAGACTCGCACACATGGTAGCCGTGGATACTGTTTGGAGAATTTGGAACGCTCGCAACCGTAAAGTGTTCGAAGGGGATGGCATTTCAGTCCGGAAAATTGTGGATTCGATCAAGGAGGAATCTTTCATTTGGGTTTCAAATCGGTCGAATAAAACGGCGCCGAGTTGGGATGATTGGAAGGTCTTCGATGTCTTGAGTTTACTATAACTGGCTTCTTTGTTTTTTTTTTTTCTGTTTTGTGTTTTTCTGTTAGTTTGTTCCCAGCTCCTTGCTGATTTCTTTATATATATAAAGAGATGTTGCCGTTCAAAAAAAAAAAAAGAAATTCTCTTGACAACTGAGAAATTCACATGCAATCAATTGATATAATTGGACCTTTAATATGCAAACAATTAATGGCCTGAAGGTATTACACATGCACAATCAATTCCTTCATCACATGCAATCTGAGTGTATTACATCTATATTAGTGCAACATGTGACATCTGTTGTTAGTAATTAATAAGTTTGACTGTCATGGTTGACTTTAATGAAATAGATGTGTTTGAATCTGATTGCTTAACCGTTCGACTGGGATGCTAGCTGATCGGCTAGCAAGTCAACAAAGTCAAAGGCTTTTAATGAATTTCAATGATGTGTTATGGAACGGTAAGAGATGCTAGCCGATCGGTTGGCATCCATATAAACAGTAACAACAACAACAAACACATCTCAACTTTTTCGAACAGAAAATCTTAGATTTCTCTCAAACCGTTAGGAATTAAGATCTGAAAATTTGTAGGCTTGTAGATCTGATAGTTTCGCACAACATATCCGAAATCAGCAATTTTCAACCGTAGAAACCTGTACAATTTGTCAAAATTCAGTTAAAAACGTGAAGAAATGTAAAAATGAAGAAATTTGACAAATCTGAATGAAATTTGAATCTGATTCTAATGAAATCCAGTACGAATCTGTGCGTTTGATCTTCGCAACCGAGCTCCTGCTTTGATACCACTTGTTAGGACCGGTTTTCGACTCCGAAATGATTGCGTATGACACGTTTGACTTGCGGAATCCATGAACGTGCGTGACCGAACACACGAGACGTACTCAATCTGTGATTCTATAGAAATTTATGAAATCGTACAAAGCACCACGAATCACCTTTTGCCTTTCTCTCTCTACTTTCTCTCTCTAGCTCCTATCTCCTCAAATGTAGCAAAATGGCAAAAGTTCTCAACTTAACATCTAAGCTTCCTATTTATAGGCCAAGGGGCTTTAATGAGATTCCTCATTATTACAGAAATGCCACCTTGCCTTTCTACCTAATATTACAATATAAGCACTAAACTTCTTCTGTTTCTGCTACGAACGGTATTGACGGAGGCGATAGACATAAATGCACCAACAAGAGTGTTCGTACAAATCCGCAGTATCGGACCAGTCACTCTTACCTGGGAACTTTTGGGGTGAGTGTCTACTTATAGGCTAAAGCATGTCTTCGTGATACATTAATATGACCCACCTACTTTGATTAGTCACAGTGTCGTTTGTTTGCTTTAGGTAACAAACAAATGATCACAATCCTTATGCGTTGTCGATATATTTAAACATTCTGTTTTGACTATCCGATAACATCTCACTTGTTTTCTCTCATATTTTCCACTATCTTTAGAATGCCTCCTCATCACAGCGATACTCAAAAGTCTGAACTGGCTGCTACAATCGCTCAACAAATAAGCATAGTAATCCGTGGGGCCATTGAGTCAGTTGTTGCCATGTCTCATCTCAAGGATGAAACTACTCCTGAGGCACCTAAGAAGACTAAAGCCAAGCCTTCAAGAAATTCAAAGAAGCATAAGGCTTCACAGTTCTTCGTTAGGGCTGCCCAAAACAATCAAGTTGTACCCAACCAACCAGCTCAACCCCCTACTAAGAAGCCATACAGAGGAAAAGCTCCTCTGTGCAATTGATGCAACCATCATCATCTAAATCAAACACCATGTCTCAAATGTACCCACTGTGGGCGATGGGGACATTTGGTCAATGCATGCCGTTTTGCTATCCAAAATGAAACTGATGCAAATCCTGCTGCTACTTAAGCACCATATCCATTGGGATTGTGCTACAACTGTGGCGAGATGGATCATTTCAGGAACAATAGCCCAAAGCTTGTCAATGCAAATCCGACCCTTGAATGAGCATTTGGCTGACTAGAATATGATGTTGCTTTGAAACAACTAAATTTTATGTTTTGTTTCTTTTGTTTTCCAAGAACTCTGAAACAATTTGGTTGGTTTATAAATAAATCGTTATTCACAATTTTGATGTACAAAAACAAATACGGTTACATATGTGTATGACATACCCCTACGATACCGACTCCAAGGAACTATGTTCCTTGCAAGACAAACTACTCTTGTAGTTCTCCCATTCATATGATCACTCGTGATCTCCACGAAAATCCTAAGTACTCGTTTCCTTCTAAGAAATAAAGTACAAGGTACAAGTTACAACTCTGGACGAATACACAAAGTACCACTTTAAATCCTTGCTTGGATATCTAAGGGCACTTTTCATAAGTCCTTCAATAGTCTCATGCGATATGTCTATGTACATGTCATTACATTCTAGTTTTCATAACAACATACATAGTATATGTTTTCAAAACATCCTTCATGATTTCAAAGACATTTCATATGGTTTAAAAACATTTTAACATAGTATATTTACTTAATATACCAAGTGCATGATTTCAAAAACATTATCCATGTTTTCAAAAACCTTATACATGATTTCAAAACCATCTCACATGGTTTTAAAACATTTTATAAACATATTTACCTAATACACCTACCATATGATTTCAAAAGCATTACGTAAGGTTTCAAAAACATTAAACACATTTCCAAAGAACACCATGCATAGTTTTCAAGAATACTCTGCTCGTATGTTGACTTAACGTACGTAGTACACGATCTCCAAATTCTGCTTCATATGTTGACTTAGCATATCTAGCACCTTGACTTCATGAACATTTTACCTCATGTATTGACTTAAGCACATCTAGTACAAGGTTTCCAAACATCTCCCACTACATGAATTCCAAAATCCTTATAGGATCTTCATGTCTTCATAATTAGATCCTTGTGGATGTTTAAAGCGCAAAACCAGAGTCCTTAATTGGATTCTTTGTGTGCTTTAATACATATATTACGATTCAATAAGGTCAAAACCGAATTCCTGTAAGATCTTCCTATCTTCATAGTTAGATTCTTGAGGATGATTAAAGTACTAATTGAAGTCCATGGATTAGATTCCTGGTGTACTTTAAATACACACGTACAAATCGATAACAAGTTGACGAACAAATTAATAACAAGTTGATAACAAAATGATGACCAAGTTGAACAATTATGTGATTATGTGTTTTTGTGTGATCCAAATGCTCGCTATCCAAATCCTCATAGAATCTTCCATATCTTCATATGAGGGATTCATAAAAGGATATCCAAAGGTACTACCTTAAATCCTTAATGGGCTTCTATGTAATAGTTAAGACCCTTGGATTATAAAGTACTATTCCAAAATTAAAGAGACCCCTTGGGAGGTCTAGTTGAAAAGATTGATTCGTCAATCTAGTTAAAGATATCATGTGATGATGTAGTTGGAGAGACTCTTTAATGGTCTATTTAAAGAGATCATTTGTTGATCTAATTAAAGGGACCCTATGGTGGTCTAGTCACAGTCATCACAAGTTTATTCGTTTCATTTTCTTTCCCTACACATTATAAAATGTACTGTGCGGACTGTGCAAGGAATTACGTAATTATGGATGCATACATAATTATGTAATTCAGTGCACAGAAACCACAATAAGTTTTGTCATGTGTAAGAACCTATAGTAATAAGAATAACGAATTATG
This sequence comes from Helianthus annuus, assembly GCF_002127325.2. Classification (NCBI taxonomy): domain Eukaryota; kingdom Viridiplantae; phylum Streptophyta; class Magnoliopsida; order Asterales; family Asteraceae; genus Helianthus; species Helianthus annuus. The sequence continues at coordinate 117,032,446 of NC_035438.2, read as the reverse complement.
AACAATGTAATAAGGGCATGATGGATACATCGATGGTACTTCCTATATATATATAAGTGTCCCTTATTACATTGCAAGCATGACGTTATTTAAGTTACTAGAAGCTCAAGACCTTAACCAATGTTTTTTTATCTCTCCGACTTCAAGTTTCGAGCACACACAAGTTTCCTATAATAGTCTTCATAAGAAACATTCTCTCTATCCATTGTTTGAAACTCCAACTTCTTGTCAAATTCACACGCTCTCTACATTTTACTACAACAAGGACATCATTTTGACAATTTCATGGCACTCTTGAGGTTCGGTACAAACATACACAAATTTATTAGAATAAAGTTTAAATTTTCGGATCTAAACTTTTCCCTATAAACAACAGGCAGGTACGAATATCAAAAGTTTGCTGGAAATCCAAACGTGTCCCATAGATTCTACTTTGGGAACGGAGGATTTTTTTTGAAAGCAAAACATCCACATCTGTTTTTACAAGTTTCCTCTAAATTAAATTTCGGGACGAAATTTCCTAAAGTATGGGAGACTGTAACATTTGTGCCTCTACAACCATCATACAATTTCGAATCCAATGAAATCTTGTGTTCCATTCTTAGGATTTGTACAATTACATGTGACAATTGCACATATCAATTCTCATTCGATTTCAAACTCTTAAACGCATTCTTGAAAGTTATACGCAAACTAATGCGTAAACGTAATCGGTTTAATGCAACAAACACTCCAGAATAGCAACATATGCTTAACATACCTTAAATAACCTTTACATAACTTAGAAATAAGTTTTAAAGGGTTTGGTATGGCAAAAACAAGTTTATTCGATCACAGGGACTATTTGCGACAAACTGCGAAAGTCCGTCGATTCGTATAGTAACGTACACTCCGGAACATGATCATAAGTTAAAAATACCATAAATATCCTTTACATAGCTTAGAAATAAGCTTTGAGGGGTTCGGTGTGAGAAAATAAACTTATTTGATCAACAGGGACTAAAAGCGTCAAAAAGTGCATAAGTTTACATTTACGCGCATATCTTACGTTTTGAACATATCCGGATGTCCAAAAATTTTTGTAATCATTAAAATAATTTATTTTAGTGATAGGAATGCAAAAATACCATTCGTCGTGTAATTTGGATCGTTTTTCGCGTCCGTTCGCGTTTCATCTTAATTAACCGAATAAGGTGACCGTACGACCAAACGAACCGACATCCGAAATATTTTCAAGCATATTTCAAGTCCCCTATACTTTGACATCATAATAGAGCCTTGAAAATGGGTTAACAGGGCTTAAACGTGTCAAAAACCAAGTTTTATGCATGCAGGGACTGTTTCTGCCAAACTTTAAACTTACTGGACATTAGGTCGCGGGCCGCGTAAGACTCAGCTAATTCTTACGTGGGGCGCGACAGAACCTAGCTGGAAGAATCCGGTTTTTTTATCAAACAGCAGCTGAATCATGGTTTTTATTCCTAGTTTTTCAATACCTTGGGCTTGTTTAAGTGTTCCCCAAGCCCACAAATCAGTGTGTAACAAGTGTAGGGCTAGGATCATGCTTTGATTCACTCAAAAACACATATCATTGATCCAAAGGTTCATGATTTTCTATAAATACCCAAGAAATTTCTCATTCCAACTTGTTCATTCCATTTTTCTTTCACTTTTGATCTGATTGAAGTTATACCTCTTGGTTGAAGGCTTCAAACTTCAGTTTTCTTTGTTTTTTCTTCAAGCTTGGACCTCTTATAAGTGTTCTTTCATGCTTGATTATGTATTTCACGCATGAAAGTCAAACAGTGTTTGACTTTCTGCTTTGACCATGAATTGGTCAAGACAAAGTTCGTTTGAATTTTGCAACATGAGCGTAATCACGATGGTTATAGTCCCTTGTGACTAAACCTACTGATTACCACATTGATTTGTCGAAGTGACGAGTCAAAGTTTCGGTCAAAATGCGTATTTATGCGCATTTTGCGACAAAGCTATTTACGGGTATCAAAACACTTTGTTTTGATATCAAATCAGTTTTCTAACTTAGTTAAACATATTTTAACATGTTTAACTTGACTTTAGTCTAGTGCTTATATAGGGTCGTAAGTTAAGCGGTCTAAACAACCGCTTAGACTTTCGAACACGACCCGTTTGGTCAATCATTAGGATCCTACCAAGCATATTTTGTGACCATAGTTGTATAGGGAATAACCTTCCGAGGTTATACCTTTTGGTCACCTCGTTTAGTTAGTTGTATGATAGGTAGTTTATATGCCTTAGGAAAATGACCAAAATGCCCTTTTTACGCATAATTTCATTTTAAGCATATGTAACCTAAATTTTGACATCTAAACTGATTATGCAATGTTATTAAACATGTTAAGGCATATAATACTTGTCATAGGGCTAGTTAGACCGTCCGAACGCGCTTTTGCGCGAACGACACGTTAAAGTAGCGTAAACTACCTTAACGAGTCGTAATGGGTCATAAGCCCTTAGAATAGGTTCCGACTTAGAATGTAGGCTTTGTTAAACCATATCACATGAGTTCCAATACTTATTTGGTTTACGATACCTCATTCTACCCGATCTCCCGATTTAGGTTTCGGTTTATTAACGTAGTTACCTATATTAGGTGCCGTTTGATTCCGTGATCCTTTGAGCGTTACTTGGTTGTTATTTCAAGACTATTAAGCAATACCAAGTGAGTACATAGTCCCCTCTTTTACTGCTTTCAAATATTTTGGGGTGATACACATGTGCCTACTTATTACTTTTTGTGCTTTTCATTCGTTTCATAACATATACTTGCTATGTTCATCTAGTACACATATAGTACATGATTTCCATTATGCTTTGCTATGTATGTTGACTGAGCATGCTAGCACATTGATTTCATAAACACTTTTGCTTCATATGTTTACTCAGCATATGGGCACATTGATTTGCCTTACATTTCTGCTATGTATGTTTACTGAGCATGCTAGCACGTTGATTTACATGACATTTCTTCTTCGTATGTTTACTTAGCATACTTAGTATAGTAGAAACTCTATAAAATAATACACTTGGGACCACCAAAATTTATTAATTAAAAGAGTTATTAATTAATCGATAAATTAATAATTATTAATTTATATATTAATTAATATTTTATTAATTTATAGTAGAATACTTAGTTTAACAGATAACATGGCTTTTGAGAACTCAGATGAAGGTGGTGAAAGCACTCAAGAACTCCAGAATTTGATCAAAGAGTTGGGTCATCGCAATGCAATGGATGTCGAAGATGTTCTGACTCACCCAGAAGAAAATGTAGTTGCACAGTTGTTGACTGATGAAGAAATTATTGAAAGCGTTATTGGGATTAATAAAGATGATATCGATGAAGAAGATGATGAAAGTTCTACAATGGAGCCCCCCTTCGCGAAACGAAGCTATTAAAGCGGCAATCACATTGAACAATTTCTTGTTCAGCTATGAGAAAACAACACCAGAAGTTCTTACCATGCTAAGGAAAATTAGAGACGAGATTCAAGGGGAAATTGATTTCAACAAAAAACAAAAGACAATTGAGTCATTTTTCAAGAAACCTTCATAAATCATTCATGTCATATGCTATATATAAGGAATTATTAATTTATATTTTATATGGGGTCTAAAGAAATTATCAAAAATGTATTATCTTATAATTTTAGCGAATTATTAATTTAGCACCCTATCCTCGAGTCGGGACCGACAAAAAATATTATCTTAGAGAGTTTATTAAATGATCGAGTATTAATTTATCGAGTTTCTACTGTACATCATTTTCACATAACATGCTTACATTTGGTATGACATTTGGTATGTTTAACGGGACTAAAATACGCTCATTAACATTGATCACGCCGCTCGGTAGTATGTAGTGGTACCATAGTAATTGACAACTCCCATTCCTGGCTTCCTAGGTTTGTTTGGATGTAAGGGATGTCAGAATCCGATATACATAATTGATAAGCCTTTAACTTGTTAAGGGTTTGTTCGACAGTCGCAAGGCTTGAATGTATGCGATAAACATTAATGTATAAATGTTCTTATCAATAAAAGCATTGGTTTTTCAAAGCATAACCTTTGATTCAAACATTCGTCTATTAAAAAAAACATTGTTTTGTGCATGGCGTTTGGTTTTACATGACATTTGATTATACATTGACATATACATGTGATTTGAGTAAATACTTTTTATTCACCATACAAGACATTGTTGTTACTTGACATTTGTTATACAAGACATGATTTACACATGGCATTGAGACATTAATCATTGTTATTGTCACACCCCGATTTCCACGTGTATCACCGGTGGGCCCGGTAGGGGATTACCGTGACATAGTTGGCAACAATATAGTCAAACCACACAATATTTAAGTGCACAGCGGAAGCATAAAGATAGATTATATTTCAACCATCGAATGTAATATCCAAGTATCACGAATAGTCGAAATAAATCCACATGGGATCAAAATAAAAATAGAAATATTGTTCAACAGATAGTGGCATCCCAAGCTTGCGAGACTCTAACGATGCTAAGGAGTGGCCAACCTATTTCGTGTAGAACCTGCATTTAATCTTTTTGGGGAAAATACGTCAGTTTACACTGGTAAATACATTCAACTGACACTTTTGTAAAATGTTGAATAAATTGATTTGAATGCACAAGGCACAAACTCTTTATAACTTGGGGTAATTTATAAGTTAAATCTTGTAAAAGAATTACATGTTCACTATGCGTTCAGTCGCCCGGGTCGTGCCGGGTTTAAGGTTAATAGACACGCCACATGGCATAAAGCCGTGGCGGGAAACCAACGGTTATACCTTTAATAATATAGACACATTTTCGGGTGTACGCCTACACCCGTGTGTCGGGGTCGTGGCCATTTCGTAAAATGATGCCAAGGATATCCGGGACATGGTCATTAAGCTCCCAAAGGTGTAAAGCCAACAAAACCAATTTTTAAACGGGTCACATTGAAAACACCCAACTACTAATGAGTTGGGGTCAATTTCCCGACCAAGCGGTATTTTTATATACCGTAACCCAAGCCCATATAACGGAAAATAAGTTAAAAGTATTTACCTGAGCAAGTAATAACCTCAATCAAACAAATGCAAGTATCTTTTAGTGGTCTCCTATTCTAGAACGAAGGTTTATAACAACCTATTAGAATCCTAACGGGTCTTTAATTTAGCCTTAGCTTAGACCGGTCAGTTTCAAAGGATAAATACGGTTTAATCGCGTGAAAGGCGAAAACCGGGAATGGAATGTGGTTTAGACCCAACAAGTTTGAAGACTTGTTTCATATGGGTAATATAACCACACTCTGGATTTTGAAGTAAAAACAATAAGGTTTGACCCGTTTCGGCTAGTTCATGTAAACTAGTTACATAAACCGAACCGTGTGCGCAAAGGCGTAACGGGTAACCGTAAGTGTCCTACACAGGTTTCCTAAGTTAATATGCTCTAAAGAGGTTGTGATATCAGTAGGATACCTTCTATAATGCCCGTAATGAGTTTAATCCCAATATACGCCCCGTAGGGGTATTTCGGTCTTTTTAAAGATTATAAAAGAGATTTCCGAGTTCTACAGGAAATCTGAGTTTTCCCAACAGTTTATAAAGTTCAAAATACTTTATTTATTATTTAAAATCAGTAGCAACTGGAATCGGGTCAAAATACCATGTAGAACTCAAGTTATGTCCGAAAAGGGTATATTCGGTATTTACCGAATCGATGCCATAACCGCAGGTTATGAGCAGGTTAAAAATAATTAAAAATCTTTAAGAATCCCAAAATATTACTTTACATCAGTGTGTAAAAGGTTTGGTGTCGAAATTTGGGTTTAGATATGTTTTATGCTAATCGCGCCGTTTAATTACTAAAGTTTCCGTAATTGCGCTATTTAGCATAACTCATATTCTAGACCTCGGATTGACATGAAATTTTAGGGACATGCTTAGAAATCAGTAACTAAGGTTATTGTCCTTTTACATGTCCAAAATTCTCGTTTTAAAGTGAAAAGGGCGTTATGGTCAACTTTTAGGCGTTTAACGGAAATGTGCAAAAGACTCGGACAAACAACGAACCGGTCACAGAGGGTTATACCATCATGTAACCTGGTCCTAAGGCATATCTAAGTCATACCATAACGGGTCAGAACTGAAGTCAAAGCAAAAGTCAAAGTTTTGCGACTTTCGGTTCCGAACCGGGTCAAAACAGTAAATGGTCGGATCAAACAAGCTTAGACTAGTTATAATACTTATTATCATGTTTTATGAGTGTCAAAACAGGTTACACGCCATCTACATTACTGATTATGCATAAAATCGAAAGTTAGCATTCTGTTGACTTTTTCTAAGCAACTTTGACTCGACATTTGGACTAGTTAGAATGGGAATCGTAGGGTGCCCTTTTAAGGGTTTAAAGCCCACATAATTACCAACATATAACTACCTTTGATTCGGCTAATCACTGGACCATTTGTGATTAACCGTTAAGTCAATCGTTAGTTACGACGGATTGACTTTTAAGCTATATCTAAGCATAAACTTAACTAAGAAGGGTGGATCATACTTACAAGAGTCCTATGCACGACCAGGGATGAGAAATGAAGGCACTTGAGCTCCAGAAATGATCAGAAGAGTTGTTTGAAGGTGTGAAGAACAATGGTGCACTAAATGACCTTTTATAGTAAACTTCACACCTTAGATCATTGACAACTAAGGCTACAAGTGTTCTTGGATGATCACCAAGTGTCCCTGAGTGCTAGGGGACGTTTAGGGGGCGCCCATGCTCTCATAATTGCTTCATAAGCCGGTTAAAACAGCAAACAATGCTCCTGTCCAACTTTTCTGCATCTGGGGGGCTGACGCGGCCCGCGTTAAGGATCATGCAACCTTTACGCGAGTCGCCTGAATCCATACGTCAGAGCCCATATCTTTACTGACAATGCGGCCCGCGTAAGATTCTTTGATTCTTTAACGCGACCCGCCTGAGACTTGTTTTTCAAGATTTTCAAATCTTTTTAATTATTGCACTTGGCCTTTGGGTTTCGAAGGGGTAACTTTGTGTTTTGGGCCTCATTTAATTACGCATAAGGGCCCCGTAACTTTTACCCAATTATTAACCCTTGGTTAATTTATTATTACCCGAAAAGTCACAACTTTCAAAGTTTGACGCTTTTAACCCTTCGCATACAATTTTGATCATAACTTTCTCGTTTTAAAACGGAACTTTGCAAAATTTATATCGCGCATTCTAGTGAGTATAATTTACCATTACAAAGCCTCGGGTATGCCCAAAGGTCACTCAGAGGTATAACTTAAACATGTTGACACATTTGGCCCCTTCAGTTTGTAATTCCTCACTTTCTTCCATAATTCGTTCCGTACGATCCATGATACATTCGTTTGAAGGTACGAGCATCATTTAGGGTTACTGAACAGTATATTTATCTCTTTTTTACATTTTTAACCCTCGAATTTACATACTTTCAATGTTTGTCAACTTTAGTCCTTTATTTAGTATTTAATGCCACGTGTAAACTTATGACACGTGTCAATACATTATTGGACGCAAAATTTCGAGGTGTTACATCCTCACCCCCTTAAAAGAAATCTAGACCTCGAGATTTATTGAAATAAATGAGGGTACTTCTCTTTCATTGTGGATTCTACCTCCCACGTGTACTCGGGACCTCTACGGGCATCCCATTTTACCTTCACAATCGGTATATACTTCCTGCAAAGCTTCTTGACCTGTCGATCCTCGATTGACACAGGTTTTTCAACGAACTTTAAGCTTTCATCGATGTGTACATCTGTTTGCGGTATAACTAGTGATTCGTCACCGAAACACTTCTTCAAATTACAGATGTGGAACACATTGTGGATACCACTGAGCTCTTCTGGTAAGTTTAATTTGTAGGCAACCGATCCGACACATTCGATCACCTCGAAAGGTCCAATATATCTCAGGCTCAGCTTGCCTTTCTTACCGAATCGCATCACCCCTCTCCAGGGTGATACCTTAAGCAATACCTTGTCGCCTACTTCGAAATTGAAAGGCTTACGCTTCAAATCTGCGTAGCTCTTCTGCCTGTCTCGGGCAGCTTTCAATCGATCGCGAATTTGGACAATCTTGTCCGTTGTTTCAAATATAATATCAGGTCCTGTCATCTGGACATCTCCAACTTCTGCCCAACAAACGAGCGTTCTACACTTTCTACCATATAGGGCTTCAAAAGGTGCAGCCTTAATGCTCGTATGGTAGCTGTTGTTATAGGAGAACTCGACCAATGGTAGGTGGTTATCCCAATTACCACCTAAGTCGATCGCACATGCACGAAGCATGTCTTCCAACGTCTGGATTGTACGCTCACTCTGACCATCTGTCTGAGGGTGGTAAGCCGTACTGAAGTTTAGCTGCGTGCCCAAAGATTGTTGGGAACTTTTCCAAAAGTGTGACGTGTATCTGGTATCTCTATCAGAGATGATAGATACAGGCACGCCGTGAAGGGCTACAATCTTATCTACAAACAACTGGGCTAACATATCGGAGCTATGAGTCTCCTTTATGGGTAGGAAATGTGCTGACTTAGTCAGTCTATCAACTATTACCCATATTGTATCGTTTCCTTTCTTTGTCTTTGGTAACTTGGTGATGAAATCCATCGTCACCATTTCCCATTTCCACTCGGGAAGTTCGGGCTGTTGTAGCAAGCCTGACGGTTTTTGATGTTCCGCTTTTACTTGCGCACAAGTCAAACACTTTGCTACATAGGTGGCTATAGACTTCTTCAAGCCTATCCACCAGAAGTTCGCCTTCAAATCCTGATACATTTTATCAGCACCAGGATGAACGGAATATCGGGAACTGTGGGCTTCCTGAAGGATAACGTCACGAAGACCTCCATAAACAGGAACCCATATCCTTCCATTCAATCTCATAATTCCGTCTTTGCCATAGGATAACTGCTCTTCAGTTACTCCTAGCTTTTCGTTGGGATAGTTAGCGTCTGACACAGCTTCTTTCTGTGCAGCTAACAATCGTTCATTCAGACTGTTCTTGATTTCAATGCTCTTGGCATTGATTCTTATCGGTTTCACTCTTTATTTTCTGCTCAGGGCATCTGCGACTACGTTGGCCTTGCCTGGATGGTATCTTATTTCACAGTCATAGTCGTTCAGAGTTTCCATCCAACGTCGCTGCCTCATATTCAAATCTTTCTGATTGAACAGATGCTGAAGGCTTTTGTGATCCGAATAGATCACAAATTTAATGCCATATAAGTAATGCCTCCAAAGCTTTAGTGCAAATACAACGGCACCCAACTCCAAGTCATGGGTGGTGTAATTCTTTTCATGCACTTTTAATTGTCGCGAAGCATAGGCAATCACTTTGCCCCTCTGCATAAGCACACAACCCATACCGGTGTGCGATGCATCACAATATACGACAAATTCTTCCATTCCTTCCGGCAATGTCAACACTGGAGCATTGCTCAGCTTTTGTTTAAGGATATCAAAAGCTTCTTGCTTCTTAGGGCCCCAATTAAACTTTATACTCTTTCTAGTTAAAGAAGTTAGGGGTGCAGCAATTCTTGGAAAGTTTTCAATGAAGCGTCTGTAGTATCCAGCTAGACCTAGGAAACTGCGAATCTTCGTAGGCGTCTTCGGCTCCTGCCAATTCATGATGGCTTCAACCTTGGCGGGATCCACTTGGATACCACGCTCACTGACTACATGTCCAAGGAATTGGACTTCACGTAGCCAAAATTCACATTTAGAGAATTTGGCATAAAGCTTTTCTTGGTGAAGCAACTTAAGAATGCATCGAAGATGCTTCTCGTGGTCAGCTTGACTTTTTGAGTAAATGAGGATGTCATCGATGAAGACAATGACAAATTTATCCAAATAAGGCTTACAAACGCGATTCATGAGATCCGTGAATGCGGCAGGTGCATTAGTGAGCCCAAAAGGCATCACTAGGAACTCGAAATGACCATAACGAGTCCTGAAAGCAGTCTTGTGCACATCTTCGTCTTTGACCTTCAATTGATGGTACCCTGACCTTAGGTCAATCTTGGAAAAGTAGCTTGCTCCTTGCAACTGATCGAACAGATCGACGATCCTGGGCAAAGGATATCTATTCTTGATTGTAACTTTATTCAGCTCACGGTAATCGATGCATAGACGCATCGAACCATCTTTCTTCTTGACAAACAGGATTGGTGCTCCCCAAGGAGATGAACTTGGTCTAACAAAACCTTTGGCTAGCAGATCATCTAGCTGCGTCCTCAATTCTTTCATTTCCGTGGGTGCCAATCTGTAAGGTGCTCTCGCAATAGGCGCGGCTCCTGGAATGATGTCGATACTGAATTCCACTTGCCTGTCTGGTGGCAAACCAGGCAGTTCTTCTGGGAAAACTTCAGGATAGACAGAGATGACTGGGATGTCTTCAATCTTGGGTTTCTCCACACCAATAGTCACATGTGCCATATAAATGACACATCCTTTCTTCAAACATCTGGATGCCTTTAGCATAGATACCTGTGCAGGCAATCCATGTCGAGTATCTCCCTGAATGGTAAGTGGTTCTCCAGACGGAGTCTTGATTGCCACTTGTTTCTTGTTGCATGCAATTTGGCTTGGTTATGCGATAACCAATCCATACCCAATACTACGTCGAAACCAGCGAGTTTAAAGGGTAATAGGGATAAAGGAAACGAGTGATTCCTAATGGATATAACACATCCATCTAAAACAATTGAGACTGTTCCCATAGTCTCATTAGCTAGTTCTACTTCATATTTCACATTCAAGGTTTTAACAGGCAACTTTAACAACTCACAAAATTTATCATCCACAAAGGATTTATCTGCTCCAGAATCAAACAATACTCTTGCGAATACATCATTGATAAGAAACGTACTGGTTATGACGTTGTCGTTCTGGATAGCCTCTTGAACATTCATCTGAAAGACCCTCGCATTGGTCTTTTTCCCTTCTTCAGCCTTCTTTACTATTTTCGGGCAGTTAGTCTTGATGTGCCCTTTTTCGTTGCAACTATAACAGGTTGCATCCTTGAGTTTCTTGCACTCAAGAGTCCTATGCTCAGAGGACTTGCATATCCAACATGCTTTTGGCTGGGATTTCTGCTCAAATCTACACTTTTCGAAGTGGTGCTTCTTGCAAACGTTGCACTTGGGCCTATCGCCCGACTGTCGATCATTCTTCTTGTTCCCTGACCCCTTCTTGTGGTCACGATTCCCCTGGTGCTTCTTGTTAGACCTACGTGAATCATCATCTTCACGTTTCCTCTTCTCACTATCAGCATTTCTCAGAGATCTCTGTCTCACTGCATCCAGTATGAGAGACAGAGATATATCTGCCATGGATCTAAAAGTAGCAGGCCTAGAAGCCTTCACGCTAGCTTTTATCTCTGGGGCCAAACCCCCAATGAAGCGCGCGATCCGTTTGGGTTTCGGTGTTACAAGGTACGGAACCAATCTCGACAGAGTGTTGAAACTTGTGAGATATGCCTGGCAATCCAGGTTCTTCATGACCAGCGATAGGAAATCAGATTCTATTTTCTCAACCTCGTGCTGAGGGCAGTAGTTTTCTTTGATGAGAGCAATAAATTCCTCCCATGACATGCTATACAACACAGCCTTCCCCGAGGCTTGAACCAACGATCTCCACCATGCTAGGGCTTCACCCTTGAATGACTGGGAAAAAAACTTCACCACATCCCTCTCAGCACAACCACTGATGTCCACAACTGTGTCCATTTCGTTCAGCCAGGTCATGCAATCCACCGCGCCCTTTTTCCCAGTAAAATCTCGGGGCTTGCAGGAAACGAAATACTTATATGTGCAACCCTTGGCGCGAGGTGCATTATCGAACACTTTCTTCTTAGGACAGACACTATTCTCAGTTGATGAGTGCCGATCGTCGTCCTTCTTAGGCTTAGACTGGGTTGAGGGTGGTTTGCTGTGATGATCAGAATGGGTTTTTGGTTTAGAGTGTGGTGCAGATCGGGTCCTACTTCGAGACTCGCTATACTCTTCATATTGCCGATCTAAGGCAGTCTTAACAGCGTTGTCTACCAAAGCTTTTAATTCAGCGCCCGTTATATGAATTTGGGCGTTATCATTGTCATCCTCCTTTGAATGACTATTAGCTCCATTTGGGTCAGCCATTTGGGATCTTGATCTGCTATAGAGGAAAATGACAAAATTTTATTTAGGAGTTTATTATGGAATTGTCTTTTATGGCAATTCATTAACCATGGTAAACATAGACCATATTCGGTTAATTTGTTACTCTCTTTTACTTAGGATTTGAATATAACTTATCCTAATTGCAAACAATATTGTTAGTGGCACAAAAGCCTAGTCACAAGGACGTTTTATATATTATTAGCCAGGATTTCAGAGAATCAAGGCATAAAGGTTTGAACCATAGTTCTTTTACCTTTTCTGACAGGGAGTCATAGACTACAACTGTCTTTTGTCTTATATGACAATAAGTATGGCCCGTAGGCACTACATCACTAATGGATGTCTAATAAGTGATCATCTTAATTGATGATTTAAACCCATGATTCATAAATCATTAATTTAGGTCTGGAATCCTTTGAAGGATTCTTATAAGAATGACGCATGTGATTTTAACGAATCACATCTGCCGAGAATGTTAACATGCTTACAGAGGTTAACAGGAATCTGAATCTTTTACTCAGGTCTCACCATCTTGGCCGGGCCTTATAATGACACCAGGCTAGGTCTCACCATTAAGATTCTTTTAATAACTGATAGGCAGATTAATTTAAAAGGAATGATTTTAATTTATTTCATATAATAATGTATTAAAATGACAAAAATGAAATTTATAAACTTAACATTCCATTAATCATAATAATGATTACACACTGCCCTAAATGGGACTTTCAATAGACGAATACCTTCGCAGAGGTTTACAGAAACAAGTCCACGCAGGGACCAAATACATAGATAGATGTCCGCACAGGGACAAAAAGATAAGTCCACGCAGGGACTAAAAGGCAATTGTCCACGCAGGGACTAAACATAATAAATGTCCACGCAGGGACTTGGTTAAAATAGGAAATACAATAGTATATCTAGAGACTAATGATCTCGCTTCTTCTTCCCTTTTAACAGGTTTGCTAGGCCTTTAAGGAATCCACGATTGTTCTTGCGTTCTTGCTCAAAGTCCCGTTCTACCCTATTCAAACGGTGAAGGATTTCTTCCTGCTCCGGTGGGGAAAAACGTGGCTGCTGCGTTACGTGCTGAGCTGGAGTTCTAGCAGGAGCTGGATACCCATGAGCTGCGTATCCTAATCCCCAAGGATCCCCATAAGGTCCTTCGGGATGGAGGGCATTGTAATTGGCCGCTACCACGTATGGGTCGGCATCCGCATAATTATAGTTGTAGCGCGTGTGAGATGGCTGCTCAAACGGGTTGTATGCTGCGGAACCGGCGTACGCAGGTATAGGTTTATCATACCCAAATGGTGGCGGAGGTGGTGCAACTGGTGCAGAATTCACCTCTACAGGGTGGCTCGAAGGTTCACCCATTGGCTCGAAGGTTCACCCATTCGGGTGTACGCCTACACCCGTGTGTCGGGGTCGTGGTCATTTCGTAAAATGATGCCAAAGATATCCAGGACATGGTCATTAAGCTCCCAAAGGCGTAAAGCCAACAAAACCAATTTTTAAACGGGTCACATTGAAAACACCCAACTACTAATGAGTTGGGGTCAATTGCCCGACCAAGCGGTATTTTTATATGCCGTAACCCAAGCCCGTATAACGGAAAATAAGTTAAAAGTATTTACCTGAGCAAGTAATAACCTCAATCAAACAAATGCAAGTATCTTTTACTGGTCTCCTATTCTAGAACGAAGGTTTATAACAACCTATTAGAATCCTAACGGGTCTTTAATTTAGCCTTAGCTTAGACCGGTCAGTTTCAAAGGATAAATACGGTTTAATCGCGTGAAAGGCGAAAACCGGGAATGGAATGTGGTTTAGACCCAAAAAGTTTGAAGATTTGTTTCATATGGGTAATATAACCACACTCTGGATTTTGAAGTAAAAACAATAAGGTTTGACCCGTTTCGGCTAGTTCATGTAAACTAGTTACATAAACCGAACCGTGCGCGCAAAGGCGTAACGGGTAACCGTAAGTGTCCTACACAGGTTTCCTAAGTTAATATGCTCTAAAGAGGTTGTGATATCAGTAGGATACCTTCTATAATGCCCGTAATGAGTTTAATCCCAATATACGCCCCGTAGGGGTATTTCGGTCTTTTTAAAGATTATAAAAGAGATTTCCGAGTTCTACAGGAAATCTGAGTTTTCCGAACAGTTTATAAAGTTCAAAATACTTTATTTGTTATTTAAAATCAGTAGCAACTGGAATCGGGTCAAAATACCATGTAGAACTCAAGTTATGTCCGAAAAGGGTATATTCGGTATTTGCCGAATCGATGCCATAACCGCAGGTTATGAGCAGGTTAAAAATAATTAAAAATCTTTAAAAATCCCAAAATATTACTTTACATCAGTGTGTAAAAGGTTTGGTGTCGAAATTTGGGTTTAGATATGTTTTATGCTAATCGTGCCGTTTAATTACTAAAGTTTCCGTAATTGCGCTATTTAGCATAACTCATATTCTAGACCTCGGATTGACATGAAATTTTAGGGACATGCTTAGAAATCAGTAACTAAGGTTATTGTCCTTTTACATGTCCAAAATTCTCGTTTTAAAGTGAAAAGGGCGTTATGGTCAACTTTTAGGCGTTTAACGGAAATGTGCAAAAGACTCGGACAAACAACGAACCGGTCACAGAGGGTTATACCATCATGTAACCTAGTCCTATGAGAGTCCTAAGGCATATCTAAGTCATACCATAACGGGTCAGAACTGAAGTCAAAGCAAAATTCAAAGTTTTGCGACTTTCGGTTCCGAACCGGGTCAAAACAGTAAATGGTCGGATCAAACAAGCTTAGACCAGTTATAATACTTATTATCATGTTTTATGAGTGTCAAAACAGGTTACACGCCATCTACATTACTGATTATGCATAAAATCAAAAGTTAGCATTCTGTTGACTTTTTCTAAGCAACTTTGACTCGACATTTGGACTAGTTAGATTGGGAATCGGAGGGTGCCCTTTTAAGGGTTTAAAGCCCACGTAATTACCAACATATAACTACCTTTGATTCGGCTAATCACTGGACCATTTGTGATTAACCGTTAAGTCAATCGTTAGTTACGACGGATTGACTTTTAAGCTATATTTAAGCATAAACTTAACTAAGAAGGGTGGAGCATACTTACAAGAGTCCTATGCACGACCAGGGATGAGAAATGAAGGCACTTGAGCTCCAGAAATGATCAGAAGAGTTGTTTGAAGGTGTGAAGAACAATGGTGCACTAAATGACCTTTTATAGTAAACTTCACACCTTAGATCATTGACAACTAAGGCTACAAGTGTTCTTGGATGATCACCAAGTGTCCCTGAGTGCTAGGGGACGTTTAGGGGGCGCCCATGCTCTCATAATTGCTTCATAAGTCGGTTAAAACAGCAAACAGTGCTCCTGTCCGACTTTTCTGCATCTGGGGGGCTGACGCGGCCCGCGTTGAGGATCATGCAACCTTTACGCGGGTCGCCTGAATCCATACGTCAGAGCCCATATCTTTACTGACAATGCGGCCCGCGTCAGATCCTTTGATTCTTTAACGCGGCCCGCTTGTGATTGTTTTTCAAGATTTTCAAATCTTTTTAATTATTGCACTTGGCCTTTGGGTTTTGAAGGGGTAACTTTGCGTTTTGGGCCTCGTTTAATTACGCATAAGGGCCCCGTAACTTTTACCCAACTTATTAACCCTTGGTTAATTTATTATTACTCGAAAAGTCACAACTTTCAAAGTTTGACGCTTTTAACCCTTCGCATACAATTTTGATCATAACTTTCTCGTTTCAAAACGGAACTTCGCAAAATTTATATCGCGCATTCTAGTGAGTATAATTTACCATTACAAAGCCTCGGGTATGCCCAAAGGTCACTCAGAGGTATAACTTAAACATGTTGACACATTTGGCCCCTTCAGTTTGTAATTCCTCACTTTCTTCCATAATTCGTTCCGTACGATCCATGATACATTCGTTTGAAGGTACGAGCATCATTTAGGGTTACTGAATAGTGTATTTATCTCTTGTTGACATTTAACCCTTGAATTTACATACTTTCAATGTTTGTCAACTTTAGTCCTTTATTTAGTATTTAATACCACGTCTAAACTTATGACACGTGTCAATACATTATTGGACGCAAAATTTCGAGGTGTTACAGTTATACATGAACATTTGACATTAGTTAAACAAGACATTTTGGTGGTTATTGGTAAGTAATTTAAATAACGAGACGTGTGTAATATGATAAAAGCATGGTGGATACACCGATGGTACTTCCTATATATAAGTGCTTTCATGATATTACATATCGTAGCGTTATCTAAATCATTTCAACAAAGACATGATACATTTTATACAAATGACATATTTTCACAAGAAATTGTTTTGCAAACGACATATTTTATACAAACTCATTTTTACTTGGTTATTCATTTAACCATGCATTATTCTTTTACAAGGTTCTTGACTACTTTTGTTAAACACTTCTTTTAACTACAAGTCATGAATCCTTCAACAACAAAATCTATGTATCTCACAGACATTTTTATGCTGACGTACCTATTTTCACATGTGTTTCAGGTGCTGTTGTTAGATGATCATGATGCAAAACATAGGATTGGACGAAGGCCTTAGTGACTTAAAACAAGAAAGACAATGTGTTTAAACTCATTTATTTCACTTTAAGACTATGTCAAACAATTATTAATTCAATAAAACAAAACTTCGTTTACCATGGGTTGTGAAATAATGATTCTGTTACTCCACTCCCCGACATTTCCTTCGCGGTCTGTTGTATTACGCGGTCGGGGTGTGACAATACCCATCATGTGCCAATCATGTGACTAATAATTAACTAGAGTTTGGGGCTTGGTTAGACTTAGGGGTCAAAATAGTTAGTTATAGAGACCATGAGGGCACATATGTTAAAAAAAATCTTATTTTCGGCTAATATAGTAAAAGTGATATAACCACAGGGGCCAAAAACGTAATTTACTCAACTTTAAACCTAATTTGCCAAATATGTAAACTTTAGAGTTAGAAATGAAAATTTCCAAATTATTTTTAAAAAACTCCTAAAGCATCATGTACAACACGTATATGCATAAGTCACTTGCTAATTTATAGTATTTAAGTAATAATTTTTGCTTTTCATCAGATTCCCTAGAATATGGAATAAATAGAGGGTATGGGTTGTGATTCCTTATACATAATGAAACACTATTCATCTCTATATCTATTTGTTTTTTGTGATTTCGTAACTGAAAGAAAGAAATAAAAAATATATATAATATAAATAGATATGGGAATCGGGATGTGGTGGGAGGGTGTACGTGTGCAGTCAACATTGGTGATTGATGTGCTAAAAAGTAGTTTAATAAAATTAACTAAATTAACCTAATTCTAGACTCTAAGTAATACTCTAGACTCACTAAGACATACTAAACTACTAACCGGCAAGTGTACCGATCGACTCTAGTATAGCTAATGTAAGTCCGGATATCGAACCCACGAGACTCTATCGAACTACGTTAATGACTCTATTTAGACTAGACTGACATGGACTGAACTATTTTGTTTATTTGATGGAGGGGGGGGGTTTCTAAAAATCCTAAGAAAGAAATTAAACTAAATTAATTAACTAAATTTACTAAACGGACTACTTTGGGCTTTTACTCAGACGGTGGAAACACTACCTAGACTCGAATCTTGGTTGCTTTTAGCTATGGATTTTATTTGAAGATTGATTATTATGGACCGGGATCGTAAGATTCTAAACCTTTCGAGTTACCAACTAAGCCTCCTAACCCTTCTCAAGAGTACATTAGGGAACCCTAAAGGCTATTATAGTCACCGGTAAATTAGACTCCTTTTCAAGACCTCTAATGATTTATGAAAGTACCCTACAAGACTCTCTCCGTTTCGGGACTCAAGTCAAGGATAAATTTGGGTTCTTAACTAGACTTGTTAGACAACAACTAATAGGTTTACTTCCTAAGAAGGACCCACCTTACGGTTTAATCGCTTAGACCTAACAATAACCTCGCACCTTTCAGCTATTGAGGGTTAGTAGAACACTTGATTTTATAAGATTACCGAATATTGCTTTTAAGGTCTATTATGTATTCAACCCTAAAGATTCACGATTTATTATGTGATATAGACACTCACCAAAATCTAGAACCTAACACAACTCTATTATGTGATAAAGACCGTCAACAAGAATTATGTAAAGCAATAAACAATACTCAAATACAATCAAGTATGCATACACATCTAGCTAATAATCAAATCGCCTACAATACATAAATAAATCCATAAATATTATAAATTCATAATAAAAATCCAAACTTTATGCAACCATTCATCTTGTCTAGGTAGTTAATTAAATCTAGCCGATCACATTCATGGAACCAAGCATAAACAAAGTATTTTTAGAGAAACAAAGCATAGTCAAAGAGAAAGAAACACAAGCGAAAACACCCGGATGTTAGGTAGACGACCCGAATGATTCTCTGAACTTCCAACCTTCAACCGGCAGCTTCGAATGCTCAAAAACGCTTCAAACTCAGCTCCAAGTTCGCCCAAAAGATTGCTAATTCGCCAAGTTAGGGTTTTTTGAATGTTTAATATGTTTTATATGATCTGCAGCTGAAACCCTTGCCCAACTCGAAGAATTCTGGCGAAAACACTCTCTCGCGACCCGCGAGAGAGATATGGGAATGGGTCGCGGGGTGCCACCGGCTCAATGACGTCTTCAAATCTATAAGTCTCTCGCCACCCGCGAGAGACACTCTTGCTTGTATCGCGGGCCGCCAGAAACTATTTTTCCAGTATTTTAACTCTGTTTCAGCTCCCGAGCTCTCCAACACGTTCCAGGACTTTTCTTTTCCATGTTTTAACTCGTTTTATGCATTTTTAAGCAGTTTCAAACGCCCAAGACCTACAAAACGCAATTGGATCAGAAGTACGCAAATTCTAACAAAAACTAAACTATAAATAACGGAAAACTATACAAACTATACACGAATAAATGATGTATTTTACAATACATTCGTGACGAGGTCCACCCACGATTCCAGGGAAACCTACCGCCCGAAGATCCATTATCGTAAAACCACTAGCTCACCTGAAATAAATTGCAAGCAAATTACGCTAAATGAGACTCCAATCCATAACCTCCGCATTAGAAGTTATGAGGTTAGCTCCTTCAAAACCAATTGATATAAGAGTGGGGGTTACATCTTATTCTCTTATTTATTGGTATCAAATAAATTGTCGTAGCTTTAGTGCGACATAATCGCCTCCACTAATATTGGAATATCTTTGTCTTGATATGATTCGACTAAACTCAAGATTCTTTCTAGCCATTTACTAATTATTAATCACTCCTGAGTCCCAACCAACAACCATTTTATTATGAATCCTACCATGAACAGAATTGGTGTAAGTTACGGAGGTTTATGGAGGATGTTGCATGTTGTGCTATTGGGTCAACTAGTGTCTTTTTCGAAGGCCCTTATGAGCTTCTCTTCATCTCTATCTGCCAATCTGGGTTCATTTTCAATCCACAAATTTCATGTTTCTAACCCCATGTAGTGGGGCGTGATATTTGATTTTTTTTCTCCCATAATGCCCCGAACACCATGACGGGCGGCGTTATGGGAGCTTTTTTGGTGGGCGGCGCCATGCATATAGCGGCGCTATATGTGTTTGGTTTTCAAAGTTTGACCAATCAAAACTAGTTAACGGTTTTTATAATTAATTAATAAAATTGAAAATTAATAATTAGGTAATGATGGGTAGGGGCTTTATGACTACAGACTCTAGTGATATAACGCCGCATAAAGCCCATGTGTCACGTGGCACGACACGTATCGCATAACGCCCACAAATGGGCTTTATGACTACGGATGGCCTAAGTAATTGGTGCATTTGGTTTATCCGGGTTTTGGTTTTTGTAGGTGTTAATTCCCCCTTTGCTCTTTCATTTTCATCTTACTTTGGTCTGGCATTGGTCTTTGGAAGCTTCTTGTTGTACCGTCGTCAAAAGCTACATGTAATCACATACTTGATCATATAGTGTGGTAGTCCTATTTTATTTTTGGGTGTTGTTAAAGATACACCGCCTACTATATGGTTCATTCAGTTACATATGACCTGTATAACACTTCATTGGTGTAAAAATAACATGTCAAGAGCCGAGTCGACTATGATCTCGTTTAGGCTCGAGCTCACCTCGTTAAACTTAAAGAGAGCTTTGCTCGTTTAGAGTTTTATTTCTAAAGCTCAAGCTCGAGTTTGGCTTCTGAGCACCTTTGCAATCACGAACTCGGCTTGGGCTCAGGTTTATATTTTATATATTTAATTATTATTTCTAAATTTTATAATTATTTACATACATATTTATAATTCTAATAGGGATCCTAAGAGAAGTCCACCCTATTTGAGAAACTTGAGAACTATTCTAGACCACACATTTTCCTAAGCTTTTCGTAATATACACATACGTATAGTTTAAAATTGACTATATACATATATGTATATTGTCATATCTTGAATTATACACATATGTATATGGTCAATTTTAAACTATACATATGTGTATATTACGAAAAGCTTAGAGAAAATGTGTGGTCCAGAATGCTTCTCAAATTTCTCAATTAGCCTAGTGTTTCTCACAAGATCCTAAACCTATATATATATGATAAGTATCCGTTAGGAACCACTCTTTATTGCGAGAACCACAACCAGTGTGAACACAACCAAAAAATATCTAAAAAACACTCAATTTTTTTTAATATTTTTTATTAAAAATCGCTACTTTTCGTCAATAAATTTTTTTTGGAGACTAAAACTAGCGATTTTTTATAAAAAAATAGTAAAAAAATTTTTTGTTTGTTTTTTAGATTTTTTTAGGCATTTTTTTTGGTTGGGGGGGGGGGGGGTTAGGTTTTTTAGGTTTTAGGTGGTGTATTGGGTTTATTTTGTTGTGTTCACGTTGGTTCTCGCGGTTCTCGTAATCAAGGTGGTTCTCACATGAACCCTACCCTATATATATATATAGAGTAAGGTTAACATACAAAAAGCCTTATCATACATCACGTAGGAGACAATGGTAACCGTTGGATCAGGGGTATAATCACGCATGGGACCACATAATCACGCATGGGACCACATGGGACCACATAATCACGCATGGGACCACATAATCACGCATGAGACTATAATCACGCACGTTCTATGATAATAACGCACGTTATATTTTTTGTCATGTATGTTAATGTAGGTTAAGCCTTGAAGTACATTATACTTTCTCTATATATATATATATACACATTAGCATAATTTTTATATATAAATAAATATTGTTATATAAACATATACTTGATATATTAAATAAAAAGCTCGTTTAGACTCACGTGCCGGCTCGAGCTCGAGACGTGAAGTTGGGGCTTGGGCTATTAAATGAGCCTTCACGTATAAAGCCTCTCATGTCCTTTACTGAATGTACCAACCCCTATAACTTCTTCAGTCATTCCATCTTTTCAAATCGTCCGTAAACATTTGTTATACTACAATATACATATGTTTATACATATCAAATCGCATCATCAAGAAAGGGTATAACAAGCATGAGTGCATCTGAATTCTCTAACTTTGCAGCTTGTTTTTTGTAAAGTTTAATGTTGTTTGAATATTGTGCAGATTTCTTGGTATTGGTATGTCCTCTTAGCGTTTGTAGCTGTGCAAGGGAGTTATCTTGGTTGGTAAATCAGAACCAAATTTTATTATGGGTCCAGTAAAAAGTCAAAATCTTTGAGGTCAAATGGTTAGTTTTTGATAAAAGTCAAACCACAGTGAAGAACATGTGTGTATACTTGTATATCTCAGTTGATTTCAATGGATTCGTGAATGATGATGTTTGTGGCTAATTGCAGCTAATAAAGCATTCCAGTTTTCATCGATTACAAGCGTGACAATACTCAACTGTTGGACGATTGTTTGGGTCATAATGCTCACTTGGCTCTTTCTTGGCACAAAGTATTCTTTATGGCAGTTTCTTGGGGCGGCGATATGTGTTTCGGGGCTGTGTTTAGTGCTACTCTCTGATTCTGGTGTGGGGGGTGATGGAGGTAACAATCGAACTCCTAGTATAATGATCGGTTAAGATAACTGATCTACTCAAAAATGCGCGGTTAAGATATTTGTTTTGGTGTTCTAGGTGGCTCCAATCCTGTTCTTGGGGATGCACTTATGATTGCAGGGACATGTTTTTTTGCATTCAGCAATGTTGGTGAGGTTGGTTTGACCCGCACTAAAAAATCTATATTGACCCAAACACATTTTGACCCGACAATCAACCTGTCTATCATGCAGCTTCACCACCTCTGGTCTTAGTGTTTCGGTTTCTACATACATTTCTCGTTCTACAAACATCAGAAACCATAAATCTTGTACCATGTATTCATTATGCAGGAATTTTGCGTGAAAAAGGCAGGTTGGATTGAAGTAATAGCGATGAGTAGTTTATTTGCAATGCTTATGAGCCTAACTGGGATGTATCCTTTTTTTTTTTTGTTAAAACTGTGTGGGGCCCAAACTCAATACATCAATGCAATTCTTAATAAGTAAACCATTTGTCTGTTTTGCTTAACAATTACTTAGGATCATATTCGAGTTGAAGAATCTCGAATCGATATCATGGTCTCCACAAGTTGTAAGTGAATGTCATTTTGCAGTGTTTTGTTTTACTTTTTTTTGCGTTTAAATTTTATAAGAATTAAAAAGGCAGACAGAAAATAGAAGTCGATTTACAATATTTTATTCGTGTTTCATCTCACAGGTATTATCCTTTATTGGCTTCGGGATATCCGGCTTTATGTTCTTTTCTTTGACCCCTCTTGTTCTGCAGGTTCGTTTCTAGTGACATATAAAAAAAGAAGAAAAATGTAAAAAGATATGGATTAAATCTCATAAAACCGTGATAAAATATTTGCAGGCGAGTGGAGCCACGCTATTCAATCTCTCGCTGCTCACAGCCAATATGTGGGCAGTGGCCATTCGCGTGTTTATATACCATCAAACGGTAATCTTTCCGAGTGCGCACGTGGACTCGTACCAAGTAATAAACATGATATTATAAGTACCCAAGAGCAACAAAATCTGTCTCTCTTCAAATATCAACAACTTTTTGTTTCTTTTTACCATTGTTATTGACCATATAACTGTTGCAGGTGGACTGGTTATACTTTGTGTCATTTTTATTTGTTGGCGTTGGTCTCGTTGTATATTCGAAAACGTAAGTCTTGTTGTCACATTCCTTTCCGTTATTTTGTTTGGTGACATCTATGCTAGCTCTGAACTCAATATGAAACTTTACTTGGTTTTCAAGGGAGAAATATTCCAATGAGTTACCAAAGCTTGAGAATGATGACAACAATCAACCGTACCAGCTACTACCGGGGGAAGGTGTCGGAGTCTAGAGTTGAGGGGTGGTACGACATTGTTTGTTTTCTATAAGATGTAACAAGCGTGATCTTTAAAAAAAATTAAAAACAAAATAATACATGTGTGTATGTTAAAAAATGATTTTTTTTTACTTTTGTATTATCAACATGCGTAAAGAAATTAACAAGCCGTCTCGACAAGCCACAAGGTGGCTTGAGCTTTCACGAGCCAAGCTCGAGCTTAACTCTTCAGCTCGAAAACTAAAGAAGCTGAGCCGAGCTGGCTCGTTTACGTGCAAGCTCAAGCCCGAGCCTAATCTGCCTCTTGTTTATAACCTAAAAATGACGGAGATTAATATGTTGACATCTTTACGACATTTTAATAAGCTATCTAGTTTGCACAGTTATTAGAACATATGATGTGAAAAAATTTCTAGTTTGTGACCCTATTATAGTAATAACTAGTGATATTTCCCCGTGCTTCGTCGCAGGATTTCGATCGACATCTGTTCTGTTAATTACGGTATCGGCACTCGCTATAGTAATCGAAAGAAAAAACCATACATCGATAGAAAACAATAAGAACGAATATCGGTACCGGCGAATTTCAGTTGAAACCGGTTTAGTTGGTTTGCGTTCTATGCTTATTTGTTCTGTCGGAAAGAAGATAATAGATAGTATAGGGGGCTAATATGTAACTTGGTGTTCTATATAAACACCATTCTTTGTAACCCTATTTTTTGAACAATACAATTCTCAATACAATTCAAACCCTAATTGCTGTGTTTGTTCTCCACTAGACAACATGGTATCAGAGCAGAGTTTCTGATCCGTGGACCAAACCAAAAACCAAAACCAAAATCGTTCAACAATCTCAAACAAATCAATCGTTCTACAAACCGTTCGACCAAACCTTTCAAATCTGTGTTTCTCTTTTTTTTCCGTTGCCTCCGCCGGAAACCGTCACATCGATCGCCGGAAAACTGCATTCTTTGTTGCCCCTTCTTCTTGTTTTAAATCTGTGATTTCTTGGTGACCACAGTGGGATTTCTCTTTTCGTTCCTTTATCAACCCACTGTTCACTGATCCAAAATCAAAAAATCAAGTTTCAAAAAAGTCAAAGATCCATTCCTTTTTTCGTTCCTTTATCCCAGTGGTTTCTTTTTTGTACAAATACTTTCCTAAATCATTGGAAGCTTCTTTGTGAAACCAATATGCATGTTGTTGGCCACTATTATCAAAGTTGTAATTAAATATTGAATATTGAAAGCTTTTGATAAATACGCTGTTGATCGATAGCGTAGTTGTTATTAGCAGCCTATTATTTGTGAGCGAATTTAAATCTTGAACGCGAGTTCAAGTTACCGGTGTATTTAATAAATTCGCCGGTAAAGTACCTTCGCTACCTAGCGACAATATTCCGAACTAAAATCTTGAACGCGAGTTCAAGTATCCAGCGAAATTGATAAATTCGCCGGTTTAGTTGGTTACTTAATAGCAGTGCCGGGACAACGTTAAAAAAATGGCAATCAACCATGGAAAAAACAATTCTTGGATATTTGATTCTGGTGCCACTGACACCATGACGTTTGAACCATTAGACATACGGTCAATGACCCAACCTCAAAAATCTCAAATACATACAGCAAACAACGGAACGATACAAGTGAAAGGAGGAGGAGTAATTGAAATTTCACCAACTATGAAATTGTCAAATTGCCTCTATGTTCCATCCTTATCACACAAATTACTGTCAATCAGTCATATTACCAAAGAATTAAATTGCACGGTACTAATGCATCCTACTTTCTGCCTCCTACAGGATATCAGGACGGGTGTGATTATTGGACGTGGTACTGAGCGTCACGGATTGTACTACGTGGATGAAGTGACTCAACATGGTACTGTAATGTTGGCACATGGAACCGAAAACCGGGAAGCCTGGCTATGGCATAGACGTTTGGGGCATCCATCCCATGGCTATTCGCACCTTTTGTTTCCAAAACTCTTCCCCTCGAATGGAAAAATAGATTGTGAAACCTGTCTTCGTGCTAAAAGCCATCGACAACCGTTTAAACCTAGCAATACGAAAGTTGCTTCACCTTTTTCACTAATCCATTCTGATGTGTGGGGTCCTGCTCCTGTGATGGGGGGGCAGGGTCTTCGGTACTTTATACTATTCGTGGATGATTGCACTCGCATGACATGGGTATATTTTTTGAAAAACAAAGCCGAGGTTTACGAAAAATTTATCACGTTTTATGCTATGGTTCAAACTCAATTCCAAACCCAAATCCAAATCCTTCGATCTGACAATGGGGGAGAATTTGTCAATACGTCCATGAAACAGTTCTTTAAAACCAAAGGATTAGTTCATCAAACCTCTTGTTCTCATACCCCCGAACAAAACGGTGTTTCCGAACGGAAAAACCGTATTATTCTTGAAATGACTCGAGCCCTTTTGATCGAATCTCAGGTTCCTAAATCTTTCTGGCCGGAGGCAGTTGCAACCTCTGTGTATCTCCTGAATCGACTCCCCACAAAAGCTCTTAAATTTAAGACTCCCTTAGATTATCTGTCTAAGTCTGCCAGTATTCCCCATCCTCTTACACTTGAACCTCGAATTTTCGGATGTACTGCATTTGTTCACATACCCAAAATCAACCGAAACAAGCTCGGCCCATGTGCTGAGAAATGTGTGTTTGTCGGTTATGGGATTGACCAAATAGGTTATCGGTGTTATAATCCAAAAACTCGTCAAATGTTCACCACAATGAACGTTGACTTTCTTGAAACAAAATACTTTTATGACACCCAACTCAGTGGTCAGGGGGAGAACGAATGTATAGACCCTCTGAGTTGGCTAACCCAACTTCCCTCGTCTGAAGAAGTAACAACAGAACTTCCTCACAGTACTGCGAGTCCTTCAAACACAGACACACAATATGCGGAGCACAGTACCACTGAAGAAAGTCCATCCAACGTGATGCCTGAGGTAAGAAATACTGAGAACCCTGAATGTTCTACGTCTTATAACTATGAGACAACAGGGGAACACATAGAACATGTTGATCCAGTTGTTGAAGAGGTTGATCCAGTTGTTGAACATGTTGAACCAGTTGTAGCAGAGACTACCGGAAGATACTCTCTTCCACCTAGAACCAATAGAGGGGTTCCTCCAAAACGGTACTCCCCAGAGAGGGAAACCAGAAATTCAAGATATCCTGTAGCTAATATGGTCGACGGGAACTTATCTAATAGTGCGAAAGCATTTACTACTTCACTATACACTGAACAAATACCTAATTCCGTAAAGGAAGCTCAAGGTAAGAAGAACTGGGAAGAAGCAATGGAAGTGGAGATGCGTGCTCTTATGAAAAACAATACATGGGAGAAGTGCATTCTTCCTAAAGGAAAGAAAACAGTTGGATGCCGGTGGGTGTATTCGATTAAATATAAACCAGATGGTTCCATTGGAAGATACAAAGCCCGGCTTGTAGCCAAAGGGTACATTCAGACGTATGGGATCGATTACTCTGATACATTTTCTCCTGTTGCAAAAATGGATACCATCAGAGTCCTCTTTTCTGTGGCAGCTAATAAGGATTGGCTCCTTCATCAATTTGATGTTACAAATGCATTTCTTCATGGAGACCTAACTGAAGAAGTTTACATGGAAGCACCTCCAGGTTTTTCAGGGGGTTTTAAAGATGGGGAAGTTTGTAGGTTGAAGAAATCTTTATACGGGCTAAAACAGTCTCCTCGGGCATGGTTTGGAAAGTTCACCTTGGCCATGAAAGAATACGGGTATCGCCAAAGTAACGCTGATCATACCTTGTTCCTCAAAAGAAGGAACGGCCTCGTAACTTGCTTGATCATATATGTGGACGACATGATTATCACCGGAGATGATGTAGAAGAAATAGCCCAACTGAAAAGGAATTTGTTTTCAAAGTTTGAAATGAAAGACCTTGGGAATCTTAAGTATTTCCTTGGAATAGAAGTTCTCAGGTCTAAACGGGGGATTTTCATCTGCCAAAAGAAGTATGTTCTTGATCTCCTGGCGGAAACTGGGTTGATTGATTGTAAACCAGCTGATACACCAATGGTGGTGAACCACAATCTTCACATGGAACTTGATGGAAAGCTCGCAGACAAAGAAAGATATCAACGGCTCGTGGGTAAGTTAATTTATCTCTCCCATACTCGCCCTGATATAGCTTACGCTGTTGGAGTGGTAAGTCAGTTTATGCACCAACCACAAGTTGCCCACATGGAAGCTGCTCAGAGAATTCTAAGGTATCTCAAGGGAACCGCGGGCCATGGAGTGTTGTTTAAAACAAATGGGCATTTAACTGTTGAGCTCTACACTGACGCAGACTGGGCAGGAGATAAGGGAAACCGAAGGTCTACATCAGGGTACTTCTCCTTGGTTGGCGGAAACCTTGTTACCTGGAGAAGTAAGAAACAGAAGGTGGTTGCTCTGTCAAGTGCAGAAGCAGAGTTCAGAGGCATAGCTCGAGGGTTAAGCGAAATTCTTTGGATCAGGAAGCTTCTAGAAGATATTGGTTTCCCCCAAAGAGTACCCAGTAAAATTATGTGCGATAATACAGCTGCAATACAAATCTCAGAAAACCCAGTTCAACATGATCGAACGAAACATGTAGAGGTTGATCGGCATTTCATCAAGGAAAAACTGCAGGAAAGGATCATAGAGCTCCCGTATGTAGCATCAAAAGATCAACTCGCAGATATCCTCACAAAGGCAGTCAACGGAAACGCGTTTAATAGCTGTTTGAGCAAGTTGAGTATTGGTAACCCCACTACTCAACTTGAGGGGGAGTGTCGGAAAGAAGATAATAGATAGTATAGGGGGCTAATATGTAACTTGGTGTTCTATATAAACACCATTCTTTGTAACCCTAGTTTTTGAACAATACAATTCTCAATACAATTCAAACCCTAATTGCTGTGTTTGTTCTCCACTAGACAACATGTTCAACATTGTCATATAAACTTTATTGAACACGGCTATCGTGACACTATCGTACCAAACAAAATCGACATCAACTGAGTTGTCGGTACCATTATTTTTTTTTATTTTTTGTTTTACTTTCGATAAACTAAGATCGTATCGCTACCATACCGTACCGAACCGAACCGAACAACATCGATATATGTATGTATTATTTTTTATTGTTTTTTTTTTTGATAACATATATCATGCTGCTACCATAGTGAACCGAACCCAAAGCAAACGAACAACATTGGTTCGGTACCGATATTTGTTTTAACTGACTTTTCTTTCGATAAACTGACATCACGTCGCTTGCGTCTCGTACCAAACAACATCTGTACCGATATCTGTATTCATTTTATGGTTTTTGGTTTCATTTTTTTTATTTATTTATACAACTGTCTATAACGATAAATAAATATCGGTATCATTACCGTGACAATTTGAACTGATCGATACCATTCGAACAACACTGGTTTTGATATCGGTGTTTGTTTTTACTGTACCGATACTGTAATGAACCAAACCAATATCAAATTGATTGCTAAACACAAAACTACCAACTAAAAAAACCAAATACCTAAGAATTATTATTTACTCTTTGTAACTGAAAAATATAAAATAAAAAATTAATTAATTACTATTTATTACAAAAAGATTAAACAATAACAAATAAAATATTACAAAAAGCAAATACTACAATGACTATTCATGAGAACTATCTATTCATATGTATAACTAATGATTTTTCCCCGTGCTTCGCAGGGGGCATTCGGTCAGTTTGTTACATCATCGACATTCGCTATAATAATCAAAAGAGAAAACCTTACATCGATCGAAAACAATAAAAACAAATATCGATATTGCTACCGATGTTGTTTAGTTGATATCATTTTGGTTGGTTTGCGTTCTATGTTTATTTTTTTCAACATTGCCATAAAACTTTAATGAAAATGGCTATTGTGCCGCTATTGTAACAAACCGAACCAAACCCAATAAACAACATCTGTATCGGTACTTGTATTTATTTTATTGCTTTTGCTTTTGATAAACTAAGATCGTATTGCTACCATACCGTACAGAAAAGAACAACGTACTAGTATGTATTGATTTTTATGTTTTCTTGTTTAATAACAAATACCGTGTCGCTACCATAGTGAACCGAACTGAAACCAAAAGAACATCAATTTGGTACCGATATTTATTTTTGTTGTTTTCTTTCAATAAACTGACATCGTATTGCTAATGTAACGTACAAAACAACATCAATATTTATACCTGTATTCATTTTTATGGTTTCTGGTATAAAAAATCTTTCATTAATACAACTCTATTTGTGACGATAAATGAATATCGGTATGAGTACTGTGACAATCTGGACTGATCGATACCGTTCGAAAAACATCGGTGTGGGTACCCGTGTTCGGTTTATCGGTTTTGGTCGATATAAAACACATGTTGATTTCTATACCTAGTGAATGAATCGTACCGGTACTGTAACGAACCGATTCCAATCCAATACCCACACTAACGTATCTTCATAATGAGCGGGAAAATAACTTGGCATGCTAAAAAAAAATAGACATAGATACAAATTTAGATTTTTTTTATTTGAAAAGTTATCGAACGTAGTTATCACTAAAAAATCATATTGAATGCTAAATACAATATTACTATTCAATGATTAAAAAAAACAAATATCTAAGAAGGGGAGGTTCATTTGAGAAAAAAATTAGTTGAGAAGAAAAATAATAAAAGGCACAATTGAAAAATATTAAGTAGTTTTTTTTTTCATCTCATTTATTACTATCTTTGAGTAATTAATTACTCATAAACACTATCATTCTCTACACTAATTTTTTTTCCTACACACATAAAAAGTTATCCTACACATTTCGAAATTTGGCCTACACGTATTTAAATTTATCTTACACAACTCGTAATTTATCATACACATATTTAAATTTATCCTACACAACTCGTAATTTATCCTACACACCTAGTAATTTGTCCTAAACTCTAAATTATTATTTTTTATTTTTTAAAAAAATATATTTTGAAAATAAGTTACAAATTTAATGTAGTTAACTAATAAAGTGGAAGACTATAAGTTAATGATCTATGTAAATTTACAAATATACTCTTACATTAAAATTAAATATAAATATTAAATGAAGTAAAATGAATCAATTTATTGGTTGAAAATTCTTTTTCTTTTCTTGTAAAACAATTCTTTTTATTTGAACCTCCACTATCTTAGAATTATCAATTACTGTCAAAAGAATAATAAATTATTTGTTTATATTTGATAAAATATGTGAAACAATTAAAGGGATGATAATAAATAAATTAAAACTTAAAAGGAATTAATACTAAAAACCTAGAAACACTATTTATGATAACTGTATTAATATGTTTAATAATAATAATATTAATTAGGAAAAGTAATTAGCAAGACATGGCTTTTAACGTATTTTACAAACCTTGTATACCATATCTAGATGAAACCAAATAGATTCACTTGTTATACTTTGGGCGTATTGTTCGTTTTTTTAATTTTATATATATATATATATATATATATATATAGGATGAGGATCATTAGAGAACACTAAATATTGCGAGAACAAAAAGAACAACTCTAAAATACTAAATTTTGGGATTTAAAGTACATATTTTTTAAATTTTATGTTTCTTACATTCATAAGTGTATTATATATACATAAAAAAAACCAACGATTTTAACCTACACATAGCTTACATACATGTTGGTAATTTAACCTACACATAACCTACATATCTGTAGGTTATACAAAAAGTGAAAATTTTCCATATTTTGTTTTGAATTCTAGTGTAAAAAACAATACATCCTATATTTGTAACACTTTCATTTACTTTTTAGGTTTTTTGGATAGAAAAAAATGGGTGATTCATTCTGTTCTGCGTGTTCTCGCAATATTTAGTGTTCTGCATAGAACCTTTCCCCATATATATATATATATATATATATATATATATATATATATATATATATATATATATATATATATATATATATATATATGTAAAGTGTAGGATACAAATCTCCTTATCGTACATTATGTATGCGTTGCCCTCAGCCATACACGTGTCCTGATTCAATTTAATTAAATAAGGGTATATCAGACATTCTATTCAAACATCTTAGGGCTAATCAGGGAATTCCGTCAACTAGGAAGCAGATTTTGAGTTCGTTTCATAACCGTCCATTTAATTATTGTTCGTATCAATTCGATTTGTAGGTTTTTTGATTGATTCCTGACCGAACCCAGATTGGCGATTTCCGAAAATGTTGGATTCGTCATTTAGGATGTTTGTTTTTGGTTTTTCATCATAGGGTTACGGTTGAGTTTTGGGTTTTATTTGATTTGAAGCTTTTTTCATTTTATTAGATTGTAATGAGGTTGAAGATAAGTTGTTTCTGGTTTTATTTGTTGAGTTTATCATATCGCATGTGTTGTTTGATATATCGCATGTGGTGTTTTTAACATAGCCCAGGTAGTTAAGATGTGATCATATGTATAATTTCGCATGTTTAAGTTGGACATTTCGTAGACAATGAAGTTTAATATTTAATTTCGCATGTTTAAGTTGGAGATTTCGCAAACTAGAAAGTATTTAACATATATAGCTCTTTATTTCGCACGCTTTAAAAGTAATTATATTTATTTTCGCACTGTGTGTTTCCTAATTCAGTTGAATAATTGAAATCAAATAATTCAGTTCAATAATTGATTTCAATAATTTATATCAATAATTTTTCTTTTATTATATAGTTTATCTTTTTATCACTATTTCAAACATCCTATTAAAAATGGCAGATCTACCAACATCCTCTTCTTCTGAATCAAGCATCAAGCAGGCTTTGAGGAAAAGGATTCAGGAACAAATTCAGGAGGATCGATCATGTCAAGAGATGTTGGAGACCAACATTTCTCGTGTAACAAAAAACATGAAGAGAAGACAAGAAATTCTGAACTTGCTATCTCAGATGCAAGTGAGTAGTCTCTAAGAAATTGTTGTTATGTTCATGGTGGATCTGGGTGAGAGGGATGAGAAGCAGTTGAAAGAGTTGGCGGATGCAATAACTATCGTAAGATGCTCGATGAAGATGAAAATGGAGTTTCTTTCATCTTTTGAATGAACTTTGTTTGTTTTAGTGCTTTGTTTTAATAAAACATCCAAGTTTTGCATGTTTCAATAAATTCGCATGTTGTGTTATGGAATGGATTTTTATTTCGCATGTGTATATTCCCCTTTTTTGCAAATTTTAAGCAATTCAATGTCAAACATGCGATTTTATACATAATATATGTGAAATTAAAAACACTAATGTTATATAACAAGTCTAAATATTCAACATAAATCCAACATCAAACAAGTTTACTATTGCTTTCCAAAATATGCACTCATCCTAGCTGGGATTATGTTCTCCAAATCTTTCATATACATTTCTTTGTCTGGCCTTTTATCGAAAGCATTTGCCTTTTTAATTATTAGTTCACAATGCATATTGTGTTCGGATAAAATGATTTTACTGAGATATATGTGCCTTATGAGATGAAGCTGTGAATTCTGTCTGTTGTTTACTTCATCTTCTTTCACAAATCCGGTCACCCATGGTGTTTTCTCTCCTTTGTATGCTTCCATGTGACGCATCGTAAACACTCCACATTCTATGCCGTTATTCTTCGTCCTCCAATCCATCTCTTTTCTTTCTATCACTGATGTTTCAAGTGCTTGTATAGCCGGTGTTAGTTTTAAGGCCTTTTGTATGTATAAAACCAATACCTTTCTCTGTAACATAGCAACATTGTGTGAGTAGCTTTTACATAAAATATAACATGTATATGAATAAGTTTTCGTAATAACAGTGTTTCTGGAAGCCCCTTGTATCTATCCTTAAACTCTTGTTCAGCTGCTGAATTGTCAATCAGCTCAATTTTGCCGGTTTTCAAATGGGAGCACAAGACATAGAAGTGGTCACCTTGAAGTACCGGAATAAACACCAGGTCAACCGAATCAATTTTTTTACCTCATATTTTAGTATGATGTCTTCAAAATTTGAGGCAAAAATGTTTAGACGTTGGTTGTCTGTGTATTTCTTCTCGTCGTAAAAGATATTCGGTTGTATGTTATGTAATTAGAATCAAAGTTAAGTAATGTATTAAAAGGTATCTAAACAATGGTATTTTTCACATGCGAATAGTATGTATACCATATGCGAAATTACAACAGTATGAGAAATGTTGTTTTTTTGTTTTCACATGAAACTATCTACTATTTTACATGCGATTTAACTATAATTAGTATGCGAAATCATTGAATATGCATTTACTGTTTTAATTTCAAATGCCAAAATGTTTATGAAAACATACAAGCATTGTGCTAAACAAGAAGAGTCTGTATGGTGATGATTTCTTATCCCTTGTTTTCTCTTCAAGGTTTAGAACATCCACAAATGCATCTATTCCGTTTGATGCTACGTACTGACCCATGTAGAAGCTTTCAAAGATAACTTTGAACGTGTAAACCCCAGTTTTTGATCGGTAAAGTTCATCTCTGCCAGACAAAAAATAAATAATTAATATTTTGAGTGTATATATTTAGATGTTTGTTAGTTGATATAACCATTTTACTTACTCTATGTCTACAAATGTAGCAAATGTATATCGGATCACACTCAATTATTGATTCAAGAGTGCTTCATGCATGTTTACCACTCTGTTGCAGTAAGGGGAACAAAATGCGTCTCCAAGCTCTGCACATCTTATAAAAAAATTTCACAGTATCCATATATGAGTTAGGTTGCCATCTCAGCAGTATTGCTTCATTGTTGTATTTGAAGAATTCCCTATGTTCTGTTTTAGGTGGTTCCACCTTTTTAAATGTTTTTTTGTTTGTATCTTAGATTTCCTGTCATCTTTTTTCTTTTTTGGGAGTGGCTTAACCAAGTCATCCTCTTCAGAACTTTCTTCAACAATCCTTCATTTTCTATTTTTGTTAAATTTTATCAGTGTTGATATTGGGCCTTCAAAGTCATCATCAGAATCTATTTCTACAAAATCGCATGCTATCAGTTAAAAACCATTATAAAATCGCATTTATTAGTTAAACATGTACCCTAAGTCATTATGTGATAAAATCGCATGTATGAGTTATCAATTCGCATGTCTTAGTTAAGCATTACCAAAACTTGCCAATCTTTATAAATCGCATGTTTTATATAACTAAATAATATAAAATCGCATGTATAATTTAATCATAATCCCTTAAAACTAACTAATCATATGAAATCACATGAGGTTCTTATCAATACGCATGCTCAACCTAACCTAAGAAAAGAAAACCTTCTACAAACAAAACTTTACATATAAAATCGCATTTGTAATTCAAAACCCTCCCAAAACCCTATATAATATCACACATATATCAGCTTATCACTAAGAAAACTGAAGAATCATGCAAAACCTAATAAATAACCATACCAGTCATAAACCCTAACAAAATCGTAGTTATGAACAATACCTAATCTTATAAAACTATATATTTCAGTCTAAAACCTTAATAAACAAACACAACCGCATTTGACATTCAAGTCCTTGTATAATCCATTATAAAATCGCAAATATAAATCGTTACCTGGATTCATCTTCTTCGCTTGTGGTCTGTCGTTGTTTGCTTTGCTTCGTTTCTCAAAACTCATGAATCTTAGTTGATTTGCAACGGAGAGTAGCAGGGAACTTCGGAGAAGGAGAATGCAATGTTGATTTTGGGTTTACGGTATGATTATGAGTTATTGTGTGCTGATTATCAGGGGTTTTGATCTCGCATTGGACGATTTTAACCTTGGCGGTTTCTTTTATTAATTTTAATTTGATTAATTTAATAGTTAAACACGCGGTTTAAATGAGATGATCTGACGGTTGTGGTTGTAGCATACATAATGTACGATTAGTGTATTTGTATGATAACCGGCCAATATATATATATATATATATATATATATATATATATATATGTTTGTGTGAGTGCAATATGTCTATCGCTTCCGTCAATCACATATCGTAGCCGGAAAATGTTTAAGACATGGTTTAGGATTGTAGATCTTTAGATAAGGAACATACTTTGTTAAGGAGTCTAAGCTTGAATAAGTGTTTATCTTTAGATATAAGTCCATCCCCTTGAAAGTCCATCCTCTCGAAATGGACATGCTAGTTAGAGAGGATGGCAAGGGCTATAAATAGAGAGTTAGTGTTGAATATTTAAGACTTTTGTTCATTTGGAGAAGCTAGAGAGAGAAACTATCTCCAAGTTGATTCAAGGTGTTGTAATCTGTCAAATCATCAATAGAATCAGCATTATATTACGTTCTTGTGTCTGATCCACACACGTACATGGATCCCGCACGTGATACGTGTTCTTCACAGTCATCAGTGTTACGTATTCGATCCAAACATGAATCCACAAGTGGTATCAGAGCGGGAGATCGATTGCACAGATTCAAGATACAAGAATTCAAGAGATTTCATCAAAATCGGAGCTGAAATTCATCAAATTTGTCACATCTC
Organism: Helianthus annuus; assembly: GCF_002127325.2. Classification (NCBI taxonomy): domain Eukaryota; kingdom Viridiplantae; phylum Streptophyta; class Magnoliopsida; order Asterales; family Asteraceae; genus Helianthus; species Helianthus annuus. Next base: position 116,996,102 of record NC_035438.2, on the reverse strand, counting down.
TTCTTCTACTCAATTTCTTCACTTTTTGGACTGAAAATCTCAGATTTACCGAGATTTAACGGTTGGAATCGACTGAATTTTGGATATGTTATGCAGATTTGTGTGTTTAACAACCCTACAAAGTTTCAAGTCCAAATTCTAAGGATTTATTGGTCAATTTTGCAAAAAAACCTGCTGAAAAAACTGGGTTGCGCGCTGTGAACAGTGTCGAGAACAACTCCATCCAGTCGAAGTTACCTTCATCCATCCGAAAATAGTTCCATTCGGCCAAATTGATTGTGCATCCGTCCGAAAAATTGTTCATCCGGCCGAATTGAGTATACATCCTGTCACACCCCGACCACGATAAAACAACAAAACGTGGCGAAAACATCGGGGAGTGTTGTAACAGAATCATTGTTTCAAAACACACGGAAATTTGAAGTTTCGTTTTATTAAACATTAAACATTTACATCGTCTTGAAATCTAACAAACAAGTTAAACATAGTCTATCATTGTTATTAAGTCACTAAGGCCTCGTCCCGTCCTATGTGAGTATGCATCCTAGCAATCAACATCATTCAACAATACCTGAAACATATGTGAAAACGAAGTCAGCAAAGAAATACTGGCGAGTATATAGGTTTTATGAGAATGTCGGATTCATGGCTAGTTTATATGTTGTAGTACCTCGTTAGACTCCAAGAGTCAAAATACATACCTTGTTTTGAAAAGTGTATTACAACATAAATAACCAACTCAAATCAAATTGGTTATAGTTTGTTATAAAATCTCGTAGCCATGATTCTTAACCCAAAACATTTAGTTAAATCAATTTGTAAAAATCTCGTAAAAACTCGTTAACAAAACTCGTATGGTTTATATCATTTCAAAAACCTCGTTGTGTGACATCGTTTTAAAATCGTTTCCCCCAGTGAACTAAATAATGACTCAAAATGTAATATGATAAGAGCATTTATATATAAGATGTACCAGCGGCGTATCTACCATGCTTTTATCATGCTACACCTGCCCCATTATCTAATCACATCCCAAAACCAATCGTTTAACCAAATCGTTTATCTCGTTTAAGTCGTTTCAAATCGTGTAACTTATCCCAAAATCGTTTAACTCGTTTTAATAGTGAAACTACTTTTAGTCGTCTCGCTAATAACATTCAAACCTTCGTGACTCGATTACCTCGCCTTTCGCATTAATAAACCACCAAAGGGTAAATTAACAATCACAGATTCGGTCGCTACCCACCTAACCCACACATAACAATGGGTGCAGTCTGATAACGGGATTTGTCAGATCCTATGGTACCATAACCTAATACTGGTCGGTTTGGCCAAAATTAATGAATGTTATTCGTTATGTAATTACAACCAACAAGTTTGTTCACTTTATCAAAATCGTTATTAATTTAATATAAACCATTTCAATCGTTTTCAAAAATCATCGTTAAAACATTGAAATCATTTAACACATATGGATCACCCCAAAACAATCGAAAACAGTAAAATAGGGGAACTATGTACTCACCTAAGAATGCTTAGCGGTCTTTGAACAACAACCAAGCAAAGCTAGAGGGAGCACAGAATCAATCGGCAACCTAATAACTATATAAATAAACCGGACCTAAGTCGGAGGATCGGATAGGATGAGGTCTTGTAAACCAAATGAGTTATTAGAACTCATATGACATGGTTTAACAATGCCTACATACTAGATCGAAATCTAACCTAAGTGCTTTCGACCCGTTATGACCCATTAAGGTAGCTTAAGCTACTTTAACGCGTCGTGCGCGCAAACGCGCGTTCGAGACGTCTAACTAGTCCTATGACAAGTATTATATGCCCTAACATGTTTAAATAGGTTGCATAATCAGTTTAGGTGACAAAAGTTAGGTTATATATGCTTAAAGTCCAATTATGCATGAAAAGGGCGTTTTGGTAATTTAACTAAGGCATATAATCCACCTATCATACAACTACTTAAACTAGGTGACCATAAGGTATAACCTCGGAAGGTTATTCCCTATGCAACTATGGTCACTAAGCATGCTTGGTCGGATCCTAATGATCGACCAAATGGGTCGAGTTCGAAAGTCTAAGCGGTGGTTCAGACCGCTTGACTTACGACTCTAAACAAGCACTAATCCAAAAGTGACGAGCTAAGCATGTTAAAACATGCTTACCTAAGTTAGAAAACAGGTTTTGATATCAAAACAAAGTGTTTTGATACCTAGAGTAGTTTGGTTGCAAAATACGCTTAAATGCGCATTTTGACCGAAACTACGACTCGTCAATACGCCTAGTCAACGTGGTAATCAGTAGGTATAGTCACTAAAGACTATAACCATCGTGATTACGCTCACGTTGCGAAGTTCAAACGAACTTCTCGTTGACCAACTCGTGGTCAAAGCTGAAAGTCAAACAAAGTTTGACTTTCGAGCTAGGAAAGCAATAAAAGAACGAAAGAGGACTTACAAAGGGTCCAAATAGATTTGGTTCCAAGTATTCTCAGGTAGGTAGTGAAATATCACAACCACTTAGAGAAATCTCAGACCAAATGCAAGGAAAAAGAAATGAAAGCATGGCCTATATATAGTTTTTCGCAAACCGTTAAGATCATTTCTTGGAGAGGAGGGCATGATCTAGGCCATACAAGTGTTAAGGACTGATTGGGGGACTTGTTCCCCACACAAACCAGCCCCTAGCATTGAAAACCATTGATCAAAACCATCAAAAACGAGCTAGAAGACCAGATTCAATGTTTCTGTCTGGCATGCCCACGCGCCCCGCATAAGATTTTACTTAGGCTTACGCGCCCCGCTCAAGGAAGTTTGGCAGATTGTCAGTTTTAGTCCCTGCAGCTTAGAAACATGCATTTCGGCCCATTTTTGACACGTTTAAGCCCCGTTAACCTTATTTTAAGGCTCTAAAATGAAGTTAAAGTATTGGGAACTCAAAACATGCTCAGAAACATCTCGGATGTCGGTTCGTTTGGTCGTACGGTCGCGTTGTTCGGTTAATTACGACGGAAGTCGTAACGAACGCAAAAACGATCCAAATTGAGCGACGAATGGAATTTTATCATGCCAATCACTAAAATATAATATTTTAATGATTACATAAATTTTTGGAAGTCCGGATATATTCAGAACGTAAGATATGCGCGAAAATGCAAACTTGTGCACTTTTTGATGCTTTTAGTCCCTGAATGACCAATAAGTTTATTTTTGCACACCAAACACCTCAAAGCCTATTTCTAAGCTATGTAAAGGATATTTAGGGCATCTTTAACTTTTGATCAAGTTCCGGAATGTTCGTTACAGTATGAATCGGCATACTTTCGCAGTTTGTCGAAATTAGTCCCTGTAAGCGAATAAACTTGATTTCGACACACCAAACCCTCCAAAACTTATTTCTAAGTTATGTAAAGGTTATTTAAGGTATGTTAAGCCTATGTCACTATTCCGGAGTGTTTGTCGTGTTAAACTGATTACGTTTATGCATCAGTTCGCGTATAACTTTCCAGAAAGCGATTTAGAGCTCGAAATCGAACGAGAATTGATATGTGAAAATGATACACATATTTATACAAATCCCAAGTATGAAATACGATATTTCATTGACTTGGTATTTGTTCGATGGCCGTGGAGGCACAGATGTCACACATCCGTTCAAAGCTTGTCCATCCGGTCGAATCGCTGATTCTTTTGTCCATCCACTCGAATGCGATATTGTTCATTAGTTCAGGAATTATTCATCCGGCCGAAAATAGAATCATCAAGTCCATTCGTTGTCTTTGTCTTTTCGCTGAGTACATTGTTCATCCAGTTGAAATAGGTCTGTTCACTGAACAGAAGTCCATTCCTTGCAAGTTGACTCCATCCGTAAAACATTGCCCATCCGCAGAATTAAAATATAAAGTTCATTCAACTGCAAATCCTTACTTTTCCATTCACTGAAAACAAGTCTGAACAGGTCCATTTGCTGTTTTTGAAAACAAGTCCATTCATGGATTTAGTTCATCCGTTCAGGTTCAAAACAGTCTATACGAATCCACAAGTTTACTGTTTCGTACAACATATCAGGGTTCATACGAATTAGATAATTAGTTCATCCGCATAAGTACATACGCAGATTTCGCTGAAAAATTGTTTATCTGATAAACCGTCCATTCGCACTACTAGTTGATTCACTAAGTAGTATTCATCCACAGAACTGCATACGGATCAGTTCATCCACAGAATTTAGCTATTTGCACTGTCCATTCGCTAAATCATCAAATTCAATTCGCTGGAAGTTCATTTGGTGCATTGTTCATTCATTGCATTGTTTACGGATCAAGAAGTTGGAACGAATCAACTGTGTTACTCATACGCACATATCAAATTATTTTTCATTCACACATTTCAAGAGCTTATTGTTGTTTTGATTTTCAAGTGTTTAATCATTTGTTGAATCTTTGCAGGTAATTCAAAGATTCAAAATCACGGCGGACGAATTCTACAATGAGTTTGATAACGCATTTACGTCCGAAACGACATCCGCAACGAAAATCATATCGAATGCGATTTCGAAAAGCTTGAATTACGAAAATGTGTACGGAAACCATCAGAAACCACTGAGACTTATGAATATCGAAGACTATAACTGGTGGAAAAACCGATTTGAGGGTTGCGTAAAAGTGTTTGCTTACAATAATTGGGTAATGTTAAAATTGGGATATACAAAACCAACAATAGAAGGTGGAATTTTATTAACACTCGAGGAATATACTGAAAAAGAGGTAAAAGACGTTTCTGCTGAACAAAAAATGATTGCATTGTTATATCAATCTGTTCGAGACGACATCATTTCACTGCTTCGTTATGACGATACTTCAAAAGGATTATGTATAACAACCCTCGAAATACACCCCTAAACACCTATTAATACCCCGTATACATGTACATGGACCCAGTAAACCTTAGTTTTATTAAAAAAACAAATGAATAAGCATTTTACCTCGCTCGTGGGCCGCGACCAGTTTGGTCATGTGCTTCGCAGGGCGTGAGACCCTATACCTTGCCGGACACACAAACACGCCACGTGTCCACCAGCTGTTGAAGCTAGGGGGTCACCTGGCCACCCTAGCCATAGCTAGGTTTTCCCTCGCGGGCCGCGAAGGAAACAGAGCCAGGGCTCGCGGGGCGCGAGCCAGTGGCGAATTCACGTATAAAAGGAGCCCCCTGCTCCGTTTAAATCGTTCAATTCTGTTTCTTTTCTCTGCCTCTATTATAGCAAAGTATAGATCGATATTATACCCCTAAAACATGAAGCTCTGCCTCGTTGTAAGTATTTTAACCCCCGATCACTGATTCGTTACCTTACCCGATTGATCTAGGACTCCGTAACGCATGTCGAGGCTCTGCCTAACTAAGTTCGTTGGAGTTCTGTCTCGTGTTTTATGGCTAATGTGATTTGGGTTATCTTACTAACATGTGTGCATTGTTTATTTTTAATAGACTATAATCAGGAACACCAACAGGAAGCTGTAGAAATACCTAAGTCAACAAAGTGAGTCATTCTCTTTTTCTACCAAACTGTTTTACCAAAACCTCAAATGTTTTCAATTATACTTAACAGTGATTGAGTCTATGTATTCTACAATTGTTGCCGGTATGTGGGGTTTTGTATACACTAATAGTAAATACGTTACTATTGGACGACGAGTTAGCCAATGAGTAATATGACCACAGTCATGGAACTGCCAACATGACAAATACTGAATGAGTATATTGGTAGATATACACATTGTAATCGCTCTCAATACTGTAAAGTTATAAAAGCTTGTTTTGATTAAACTGGGATGCACTCGCCAGTATTTCTTGCTGATAAAATCTTTTTCAAAACGCGTTTCAGGTAACTTAATGTGAAGCTAATAGAACCCAGCTTGGGAGCACTGAAGGCTTAAAGAAATGGTTATAAAAGTTACCTAAATAAAAAGGAGATTATGTTTTCAATAATTAGGGTTTATCCCTATATGTGTATTAACAATGAAACATGGGTTTTTATCCCATTTATTTATTATAAAAGTTTGGTGTTTTGAAACTCTAATATTATTTCCTAACTACGGTCCTAATGTATTAAATTTCGCTGCCAAATTATTAAACACTGTTGCCACCCGCTCTCTGTGTTCTCGCGGCGCCCGCTCCCGGGGTAGGGGTCGGGGGCTGCGACAGAAGGTGGTATCAGAGCTATGCCACTGGTTTAAGCCATTCAGGTGTTGATGTGTGCAAAATGTAACATATAAATTACATCAAATGAGGCATAAACTAACCCTTTTTTAGTACTAATGTTGGAAAAAGTGTGTTTTTGTCTTCCTTTTGAATTTACAGGACCAAATGAGCTTAAACGAATAAAAGGAACAAATATACAGGCAAAACCATCATAAATACAAAGGAAAGGAATAAACGTGACATGCCCGACCCCTCGGCAGCATCCCCAAAGCAAAAACAAGACATCAGACGACCGACCACGGGGCCGTGCCCAGCCGGACACAGGGGCGTGGTCAGGTGCCTGCAGAAAAGACAAACCTGTAGAAGCTTCTACGCCCACCACGGGGGTATGCCCAACTCAACACGGGGCGTGGTCAATGCAAAGATACGCAAAATCTTGCAAAATCTTGATAGTACAGATACGATACTGACCACGGGGTCGTGCCCACTGGACACGGGGCCGTGTGGGACCCTCTGCTGACACTTGCAATTAATGAAGGAAGAGAAAAGGCTGGCCACGAGGGCGTGCCCACTGGACATGGGGTCGTGGCCAGAGCTCTGTGCAGGTTATACTTTGTGTCATTTTTTTCGTTGGCATTGGTCTCGTTGTATATTCGAAAACGTAAGTCTTTGTTGTCACATTCCTTTCTTTTATTTTGTTTGGTGACATCTATGCTAGCTCTGAACTCAATATGAAACTTTACTTGGTTTTCAAGGGAGAAATATTCCAATGAGTTACCAAAGCTTGAGAATGATGACGACAATCAACCGTACCAGCTACTACCGGGGGAAGTTGTCGGAGTCTAGAGCTGGGGGGGGTGGTACGACATTGTTTGTTTTTTGTAATATATGATGTAACAAGCACGATCTTTAAAAAAATTAAAAACAAAATAATACATGTGTGTATGTTAAAAAATGATTTTTTTTTTTGTCTTTTGTATTATCAACATGTGTAAAGAAATTAACAAGCCGTCTCGACAAGCCACAAGGTGGCTCGAGCTTAACTCTTCATACTAATAACATGAAGTATAATAGAGATTATGGTACTTGCTACTAGCTCAAGTGGTTAGGGATGTGGCAAAAACAAGAAAATGATGAAGAATGAAGAAGATGAGTGGTTAAAAGCTCCACAAGAAGGTCCTTTCACTTCCTTTGCTTCAAGTCTTCTTAGATCACCTTCTAACACCTTGTTATAACCTTAGATTGCCTTGATTTGGAGTGAAAATGGTGGATGTATGGTGGAGTGGTGGTGGCCGTGAGGTGTAGAGAGAAAAGGAAGAGGAAGAAGATGGTGTAAATTTGAAATGAGAAGATAATGTTTAACACACTAATGGTTCTTTATAACATTCTTCCAACATAAAATTATCCAAAGGTTTTCATGTTCAATATCTAGCACACAAAATAATATTTTAATGGCAAATGTTGGTGGGGCCACTTTGGGGCCAGTTGGAGATAGGGGGGGGGGGGTAAATTGTAAAATTTTGGAAGTTAAGGATAGAAGATGTAAAATGGAAGGCTAAATGTAAGGTTTAGTATGTTTAAGTGTTTTTATGATTTTTAAGGTATTCTATCACCATAACTAGTTTTAAAGCATAAAAACTATGCTTCTAGTCTATATTTGATGTTTTGGGTAGTGTCTGGTTAATCGTTCGGTTGTCGGTTCGTTAAAGTGCTAAATTGTGAATTTTACAAGATATGATACCTTTTGTGACATTTTTCATTTATGACACTTTACAAGTTATTCTGGACACTAAAACATTAATTCTGCATGTTATTTTGGTGTTAAAATGCTGATTTTGCTGAATTTCTGCAGACTTCTGCATTTAAAGTGCGTTTCGGGTACTTTTTAGTGCTTGTTTTAGCTTCCGGAAAGTGTTTTATTGCATTTTTGATGCTGGACCTACATCTAGGCCCTAAATATATCGTTTAACTGTATGCTGAGGCTGTGTTGTCACAGCTTGTCTTACCGGTGAGTTTACTAGTTGTTTCGACGCACGCTTAATGTAATGCACAATGCGATAATTGAAGTATGAAACATGCATGAATTCATATGTAAAGCAAGTAAGCATATAATGTTGACGTTTAAGCACATAATTGCAGGAAATGAATAATTAGTAAAATAGTACGGAAATTACCGGTTTTGTGCCAGTTGTCACAAGGGTGGTGTACGAGCGGTGACCTTTTTTCCTTTATTTCCTCTTGTACAAGAGGTCGTGCGCTCTTGCACATGAGTTGGCACAATACTTTGCTTACATATATTATCGACAGGAGCGCGGATTATTACATGGCGGCGCCTACGTCACTGTGATAGCCCTTTCATTTAGCTATCACCCGGAGAGTGACCCGTATTTACGCCCGACGATACAGCCGAAGAAGTTGGGGATGAACACGCTATTCAGAATGAAGATTATCAAAAAGTTCCCACATCACGGGAAGCGTTTTAAGGGTACGGACGACCAACCCTTAGTGCCGAAACAGCTGCAGGCACAGATTGACCTGGTATATCCCCCAACAGTGCTGGGAGGTGGCATAGCCTGAGCCGGATATGTACATTTGGACCTGCCACAACCGCGCAGACCACTCGGGGCGCTTCAGTTCCCACGGCATATTGGGCTCGGTTGTCACACCCCAACCGATGGCGGAATCATCGGGGCGCGACACTGAGCAAAACAGATTATCCAAGAGAATCCATAACACTATTAGTGACAATATATTTAACGTTCACGTCCCATACCATAAACATATAAAGCATAAATAGTTATTACAGACATTGTTCTCAAAGACAAATAATTGTTCCGACAACTCAAATTTTTTATTGAATGACGTTTCTAGACCACCTAACTTAATTCACCAAGCAAAGTATAGCATAGAATCCTAAACACCTGCCACATACGTTAAAACAAAGTCAATACACATAATGTAAAGGTGAGTACACAAGTTTAATAGAATATAGTAGCGAAAGCGATTTACGCATAACCAGCATGTAACACGTAGAAATGTGAAGCAAGTAAGCTATCGACAATGAAATATGCAACCGACATGACTGCAAGTGTAGAATGCGCAACACATTATCACCACTATGACCATGTGAAGTAATACCCTTAACAACCCCTGTCCACGACAGGTGCTGAGTCCAAACTATAGTGTTATCGTTGCTAAGGTGTCAGGCAACAATCACTGTGTAAACATAACATACAAGCATTCATCGAAAACACGTATAACATGCGAGAGCGGTTAGCGTATAAAAGTGTTTGCGTTGTGTGTCGATGTGATATGATATAGGTAACGTATGTAACACCCAAAAGCGCGTTAAGCAAAAAGGGTTCAAGTATACTCACATTTTGTGTTTAGTAAATAAACACAATCTTGGATTGAAGGGAGCGCGTGGGAGATTAGCCTGATCACAGAAAGATAGTGTAAGCGTTGAACAGCGTGTAAACAGTGCGTCGAGTGAGATGAGCGATCGGATGGTGGTTCGATCGGATGATCATCCGGATGGAGGTCATTCAGACGGATGACCATTCGGTCGGTTGGTCATTCGATTGAGGAAGTGTATTGTAAAATGTTTGAACTTTTGAAGTTTTCGTTGTAGTATAAAAAAAGTCATTCGATCGGATGCTCATCCGGACGGATGGCTATTCGATTGAAAAGCTGACATTCTTTGAAGTTTTGAAAAATTGTTTAAGTGTTGAACTTACAGGTCACTTGGTCGAATAGTCATTCGATCGGCGATCTGATGTTTTGCAAATTTTTGTAAAATCAGCTAAGTTGAAGAGTTTTGCGGTTTAACCGAGATGGTGTGATGACGTGTCAAACAACAGAAACCACTCCAAGTCCAACTCAGTCGATCGGATGGGAATCACCCCATTCGATCAGACTTAATTGTTCTTGATGGAGTATCATGTTCATCCCTAGAATCGTCGTCTCTCCGGTAGAAAGCCATTCTCAGACCGGTTCTCCACTAAAGAATGAGTAGAGAGCCTGAACGAGTCCAGATTCTAACGGTTTTGGGGTAAAAAGTGAAGAATGTTGAAGAAAACTTTGAATCAGTTGTTAAATGTTTAGATTTAGACGAAATCAGTGTAAAAACATGTAGAAATCCTTTAGATCCGAACCGTTCTTGATGAGATGAGGTTACACTTCAGTGTTCATAAGAACCCGAGGTGACGTCACCTTAAAACAGCCCAAATCAGGTGATTTCCTAGTGAAAATGCAACGCATAGGACTGCATACGGGCCTTAGACTTCTAAAAAGAACAATTACATGTATTCTTTGTTTGTAAAACGATGTTAATGATATTGAAACAATTTAGTACCAGTAGTTGTGAGCAATTTGTAACGTGACTCCCCGATATTCCGCCGCGTGTTGTTATCTTTTGTTATGTATTTAGTATTTAGTTATATTATATCTTTTGTTATGTATGTACAAACTTATGCTGTATTGTAGGATCGAATACAGACCCTAATGAGTCGATCAGAAGAGTTTATACTCAATACGAAAGGCGGAATCAATCGTATCAAGTTCAATTCAGCACACAATTCACTTTTAACTGTCTATATATTGATTCTGGAACATTTACAATTCAGTAGACACTTTGACAGAGCTTCGCCGTCAGAAAAAACCTTTGCTAATTCCGCTCTAAATAGCACCTAACATCAGGTATTTATAGAATACCTGATTCCGCTTGAAACACCTTCAAGCGAAACCTGATTTCGCTCCAAATGAGTTCAAGCGAAATCAACATGTAAGTTTCAAACGGAATTAAAACATCTGATTTCGCTTGAAATGACCTAGTGTCATTTCAAGCGGAATTACCTCTAATTCACACTTTATTGATTTTCCAGCCCTGGTCTATCTAGTTCTATACAAGACTCGATACAAGACGAAGTCGACAGATGAATGCACCAACAGACTCCCCCTCAGATGTTGACGAGTCTTAAGTGTCGAGTCTTCGGTTGTCAAACCTTCAGTCTTTATCAGTCTTTGGGCTTCCAGATTCTCTGGTTCTTGACCCACTCTAAACCTCTTTTCAGCTAAACTCCCTTCGAATGATGCTCTATCAAGCTCTGGCATCTTCAGGATCAAACTCTTAGCTCTAACAGACTCCCCCTCAAAATGTACTGGGATCGTAGTCTGGCTTTTACAGAAACAGGATCGCGACCTGGCTCTATACTCTCAATCAGAATCCAGGCTATCCTGCACATCCTCTACCCAAAACATAAGATTTACAAATTCCACAATTTGACAAACTTTAATCTTATCTTACCATTTGTAGAATCAAATTTTAAAAAGATTTATCATTTTAATAATTCTGATGACCACTTGCAAAAACAACTTTCTCTTATAACACATTTCCCAAACCAGTCCGTCATGTTCAGCACACGGAATTTTGAAAATCAGCTTTCCAATATCAGATGTCGAAAATCTTTTTGAAATTTTTCAAAATTTATGCTAAAACACACTGAAAATCTTTTTGGATTTTTGATAGAAAAGAAATAAATACAGTAAAGAAATATTTACAGACAATCTTTTTGTGAGTTTGTGTAAGAGGATCATATCAGTTACAGAGACAAATTATCAACACCGTTAAGCTTTAGACATTTTATGTTCTAAATGATTCACCTAGATTATCAGTTAAATCTTTACACAAAGTTCAACTGTTTCGAGATACGATGTTAATGTCTTAAGCACTTAAACTTATTCGTGTGTCCCATCACTTGAATATACTCCCGTATCCAGATCCCAATATTCAGTCTTACAGGTGAATATACCTAGATGATATCTGTAAAGGGTTAAATGCGAAACCGTGAGAGCTTAGGTCAGAACTTCCGTTCAGCAGAGAGATGACGGCTCGACTTTAGGTGTGTCCCCTTTAGAGGATCTTTTCTTCAACAGCATATGATTTAGCATTTTGCAATGTTTTATTATTTTTATGCTGAGGGCGGCGCTATATTTCAAGAAATTTGCAAAGTATTATACGGGGACTAGGCCATTGCTTCCGCAAAATCAGAAGTCCCGGGATAATACCCAGATATCACTGAGTATAAAGACCTAGTATCTCAGAAAGAGGGACCTTTTAAACAAGATTTCGGGGGTTACCCATGTATTCAAGAAATGTTCCCCACGATATAAGCAAATTTGAAATTTAGGTTTATATCTCGTCACAATTTACTAAATGAATAAAAACCTTTTAATACATCATCAGTGAAATCATTTATCACATTTTAAACAATCCATATCTTTAGCGTGTTGTGATAGTCCACTGATGTACTATCATTTCCTTTTTTCACAACAAAACTCATTTTTGAATTTTATCATGTTTTCGGATTTTTTAAATTTTCTAATGTTTTTGGATTTTCTGAAATTTCTTACTCCCCCTAAAATGCAAAAACATTTAAAGAAAATTGAAAACAAACTATACAGAAAGATGACAAACTGATGTATCAAGCTTCAAATCTCCATCCACTTGGCATAAACAATCAGAACTCCCCCTTACAACAAACTATTTTCTCAATTTTATTTTAAAACACTTAAGTTTATTTCAATCAAAACGATTTTTCCAGAAAATAAGTTTTGTTTATTTTAAACCATTTGTAGGTTAGGGGTTCATCATATTGTTCTTTAACCACTTGTTATGAGAATTACATCAAGTTCAACCTAATGACCTTGATGAATCACTTGTAAAACAAACCATTCAAACCTTTGTACCACTTGTAAGGCGAAATCACTTTTCGTGAATTTCTCAAGAAAAATGCCGATACCTACTCCTCACTTACCAACCTGGGAGTTCCGGCATAGTCCATCACCTGTAAAAAATTTCACAACTTTAAGATTCATTCAGAAAATCAATTTTTTTTTCAAAAATGATGCCGATTCCTGCTCAATGATTACAAACTTGGGAGCTCCGGCAAGTCAGATTTTTAAGGGAAAAGAATTTCCACCCAAGTCTGACCAACCTTGGGTGATTTTAACTCTGATTCAGTTGGGTTATAAGTTTCCTTCTTTGTCGCATAAAAATCTTTAACCCCTTGAACTTTACCCTCAATCATTTTCCCAAAAATTTTCTTAACATTCCCAATGAATGCTTTCTCAACATCAAATTCATAGAATAGAATTGATTCGAGATTTCAACCTTACCAATTTTCTGTTTGAACTTTTCATCCTTCAATGATGGAAAATAAACATCATTCACTGAAGGCACTGAGTTCTCTTCTTTGACCTCAACTTGTGGCTCCACTGATTTTGTGGAATCAGATTCATCGCCGACTTTCTCAGAAAATTTCTTAACAACCCACATTTGGTTATCTTTGGCTCTCTTTTTGTAAAAATTTTTCTTTGAACACTCACCAACTTCATAAGTTGAATTTTCAAAAATTTTGAATTTCTCAGTTGGTGGTTCATCATCGACAACTTTTTCTTTAAGTTTTTCAGAGACTCCCTGTTTTATCTTAGTAGCTTAAGAACAGTTCCATGCAATGTGACCAACTTCATTGCACTTGTAACAGGTTCTAGTCTCCTTTCGATGAAAAACTCCAGTTCCTTTCCTCTCAGCGAGAAACTCCTGGTTTGATTGTCTCCAGTAACGTTTCTTTTGTTCTTCTTCAGCACTTCCTCCTGAAATAAATTTTATATTTGTTTTAGAAATTTTTTCATTTTTATAATTTTCAGGTGGAATAAAACCAAGTCCTTTCTTTTTGAAATTACCATTATGGTTTGATTTCTTTTGGAAACCAAAACCAGAATTGTAACCCTTTTTCTTATTCAATCGCTGTTGAACTCTTGAAGTGTACGTTTTAGGTTTTGCTTTAAGATTTAAATCTTTTATTTCAGAAATATTAATTTCTGTCATTTTGAAAACCTTTTTGATCATTTCAAATCTAACATTTCTATTTGGAAATTCTTTATCAGAATATAATTTGTCAGAATCTTTCAAAGTGTATACAACTTCAAATGTTTCCTCATTCAGATTAGATTTTGATATCAAAAACTCTTTACTATAAACCCGTTTAACCGGCGGTTTTGGACTGTTAACTGACGAACTTGAACCTCCAGACTCAGACTTTGACTCAGACCCCTCATCTGTATCCAACACCTGATCGACCACCTTTTTTATTAACTCAGACTCATGATCAGTGTCAGACGATGTGAAAGTGACGTCAATGTTTTCTGGTAATTCATCGGTTATATCAGACTTCAGTTTTATATTGACTCCCTTTTGAACTTGCTCCTCATTTGGTTTTCTGGGAGAATAACCTTCCCAGATCGGAGGCGGACACTTGTTATAGCTAACACTCGGTTTCTTACCAGTATCCTTCTTCTTTGGCTTCTCATCCTGAAATGCTTCAAAACCTGCAATAGTTGGATAAATTCGATCAATAAGATAATCAGAACTAGAATAACTCTGTAATAATCGTCTGATTCTCTCATTCTCAATTTTCTCAGTCTCCAACTCTTGTTTCAGCTTGGCACATTCCTCAATGTAATGGTTTATAGCTTATTGCTTTATCATCATTGTAGCATTCATCATTGTCAAAGCATCTTCTCTTTCAGAATTTGTCCTTTGAAGACCAATTACTGTTCTGTTCAAAACATCATAAGACTCTTTCACGTAGTTGAGATTGAACAGTAATTGTTCCTTCATCTTCTCAAGCTCAGCCAACTTCTCGTCTTTTGCTGCACATTCTTTGCAAGATTCTAGACACTTTAAGCAAGGCTTGATGACTTCCACAATCTTTTCTACTTCACTGATCTTCTCAGCTTCAGTCACTTTCTCAGTTTCAATAATCTACTCAGCAACAATTTTAACTTCTTCATTTTGAACAGTCTCATCTTTTTTAGTAACATTTTCAGACTTCATTTGCTTTTGTTCTTTTGCTGCTCGTCTCTCCTTCAGCTTCTCCAAGCGATCTGCAAAATAAAATTGAAAGCTTTCAAGAGATAGATGAGTTTTTGCAACATTAATATGTCTTTCTTCTTCATTATCACCACTGTCATCAGTTGGTGATTGATCAAACTCAATTGACTTGTCAGAACTATCATCTGAAGAACTAGAATCAGATGGTATTTGATCAAAAACAGTTGCTTTTTCTGAACTTTCATCTGAACTTAGTGAGCTTTCATTTGATGAAACAGACTTTTCTTCTTCATTCTTCACACTAACACCAATAGCTTTCATCCACTCGATAAACATATCTGGTTCTTTCACAATTTTAGCAATCAAAGCTTTAAACTCCCCTTTCTCATCCACAAACATATCCCAGCTAAAACCTTCAGGTAACCTTTCATCATCTTGATTGATTAGGCATGCTTTGCAGTCGGATGAAATGTATTTATCCCAGCTAAAATTTTCTTGATTCACTAAACATGCTCTCTTTGAAGAATCCTCTATCACTTTTCTACCATGAGCCACTTGTGGTTCTTGTTTTTGTTGTTGACCAACTTGTTGATATATGGCTTTCCGGTAGTAGTCATCTTTTCCAAACGGATTCTTTGCTTCATTTGCTTCTCTATTCTTGCATTCCCTCTTGAAATGACCTTTCTCCCTGCATTGAAAACAAGTAACTTTAGATTTATCAAAACCTAAAGTAGAAACATGTGCATCAAGAAAATCATTTCTTCCAGTAATCATCTTGAACTTTTCAGCTCTCTTCTCAGGACACTAGCTAGACACCATTTGATGTCCATGAGCTCCATTTCTTCAGCATCTATCTGATCGTAATCCTCCTTTGTCAGCATAGGATTTGTGACAACTCGAGTTTCCGAGATTCCACTTTCGCATTTATTGCACGTTCACTGTTTGTTTAGTGTTTACTTGCACAATTGGTTTGCTTTGTAACTGTATACGTTTTGGATTTGATAAGGTTTATGAATGATTTGACAAATACTTGAATGTGGTGATGAAACTGTAAATTGTGTATCTTGTGCATGTAATATGTAATAGATAATACTTAGGGGTGCTTAGTGCTAATAGTGAAACTTTAATCACTCTTAACCCTAATCTCCTTCACTAATCATCACACAAGAATCAACACATGTACTTTCACATTCTCCAATCCTCTCTGCAATCATCATCTTCATCATTAGCACAAGTCTTTTGCATCAATCTTGGTCTTTCAATTCATCTAGAATCAATTCAAGGTAATTGTTTAATGATTGTTTGTTGTTATCAATTCTTGATTATGTGATTCATGTAAAACCTAGCTCTTCACATACTAGTTCTGTATTTACTTATTGAATTCTGATTACTGTGAAATGATGTTGATTAGTGGTGTAATCGTTGCCTGATGTCAAGATACATTATATGATAGAATTGTTGAATGATAATTGGATTGCATATGAATGAAGTAGGGTTTCCTGATAGTAGAAACAAAAAACGTAACTGTTACAATGAAAGTTGAATGCTCGCATGATTTGATTTTTGTTTGTCATAATTTTTATAAGACTTGTGATAATGATCCGAGCTTATGGTATTGTGTGATGTCCGAAGTTTGTATAAGTATCACGAGTCAGAGTTTTGTGTGGTGATCACTTGTCCGAAAATTCTGAAAGGAAATGACCTAGTCCGAACTTTGTGAATATCATGAGTCCGACTTTTATTGTCTAGTTTAGTAAAGGAAGCAAGGTCCGAATTTTGATTATTAACTTGCAAGGTCCGAATTTTGATTATTAACTTACAAGGTCCGAGTTTTTCCTAACTTACAAGGTCCGAACTTATAGTAGATGTGTTGTCCGAACTTATATATATGAAACAAGGAGTCCGAATTTCTTTAGGGTTATAAATGTCCGAGTTTTCGGAATGAATACATGTTGTCCGAGTTTTGCTTGTCTACACATTGGTCCGAGTTTTAATAAAGGGGGGGGGCATTGGTCCGACTTTTATATGTTGATGGAGCATGGTCCGACTTTTACAAGGTTATGAGAGGGTCCGAACTTGTGAAGGGGAAGCCCCTTGTCCGAGTTTTGTGGGGGGATAGCCCCTGTCCGACCTTTGATTTGAGAGATAGGTTCGAACTTTTCACAAGACACATGGGTCCGAGTTTTGTTGATGTGTTTATCCAAACTTTATGTATGATTCGGCCCAAGTGTTAACTCTATTAATTTGTTAAATCTTCTAGTTTGTTGATACTGTTAACTACCAACTATGTTTAGTCTGTTAACTCTTATGTGAAACAAGAAGTTGCATGAATTTGATTTACGGTTTACATGAATACAAGATGCTACCTGCTAAGCACACTCTGTGTTTTACTGTGATGTTACTTGCATGCGAATCATTACGAACATGAACTGACTGTGAGTAAATGCATTACCTTAGGCCTTGATTGATTGATTGATTTGTTACGAGCACATAGTTAGCATACCGAGCAAACAAAGGTGAGTTCACACTCTTACTAAGGCATGGGATTCCCGGGGATAGGGAATGAGTTGAATGATGGAATTGAATAATTACTCGTACTTACACGTCTACTAGACTATCTACCATGGTCCTCGGGTTAAGCAGGACACTTACGTAAAACCTACGTAAACAGGAATATGCTACTGTCTTCCGGAGTCAGGAAGGACACTTACGTAAAACCTACGTAAACAATAACATGCTACTGTCTTCCGGAGTCAGGAAGGACACTTACGTAAAACCTACGTAAACCCCACGCGTACCACTGTCCTCGGGTAAAGAAGGATACTTACGTAAAACCTACGTAATGCTTGTACGTACTACTGTTCTCGGTTGTGAAGAACACTTATGGTTACGAATAGTCTAGTGTATATACAACATGGGAAGCCCCCACCAATAGAACATACTATCGGCCCAGTAGAGCCACATGTTACAAACGAACTTACTGTTACGCATTTACTTTCTGTGAACTTGCTCAACTAGTTGTTGATCCTCTGTTACATGCATTGCAGGTCGTTAGGTACTTGGAGCTTGCACAGGGAGGCGCGGTCATTGTGGACAAGGATCGTGATTACTTAATTTAAACATTATGACATTGCACGCTTTATTTATGATTGGGCTTCTATACATTTGCTTCCGCTAAACTTTGTTATGATACTTATGTTTTGGAACACCTTTCATATGGATTGGTTTGGTTTAATTACAATTACTTTTACTTTATACATTGTTCTATATGATTGGTAGCTTGATCCTGGTCAGTCACGCTCCCAAGCGGTGATACTCCGCAGGTGGATTTTGGGGGTGTGACAGGATTTCCGATCCTCCCTGCAACCAGACCTTCATAGGATTGTAGCACAGTTGCAAGTAATGATATATGATCTTTTGCAATTTCTACATAGAAACTTTGACCCTCTGGAAGATTCAATGCAATATTGCACTGTATCACACAACCACCACCTTTTGTACTTTGAGAATGAAAACTCGAAGTTGAACTTTTTGGATTGACACTTGGGTATGAAGAGAAACCACTGCTGATATTAGGACTTTGTTCAACATTTTCAGATGAGTTTCCAGCACTAAATGCAGTTTGAATCTTCGGACTTCTTTCAACCTCTTGAACACTGCCTTTATAATACATTTTCATGTCTTGTTGACCACTCGGATTATTCATCCTCACAATCTTTTGTTGTTCAAGATCTTGACCCTCAATCTTCTCGATGAACTGAGAAATCGTCAAACCATCATATACTCTAGTGTTCTTTAAGATCATCAAGTAAGTACCCCACTCCTTTTGAGGTAAAGCGTCAGCTAACTTGTCGACCCATTCTTCACGATCTTTGGTTATGCTTAACATTGACATAGATCTCACTAAATGGCAATATCTTTCAATTAGTTTCTTTGTATCTTCCCCTGGCAAACTTGTGAAAAGATCAAATTCTTTTTTAAGCAGTGCCTTTTTGCTCTTAATCATCTTTTCACTTCCCTCAAATTTAATTTTAAGAGCATCCCAAATTGATTTTGAAGTTTTGTCATGTTGAAGCCATACAAAGATGTCTTCTTTAATGGCTTGCTGAAGTAGACTAATCATCATCTTTTCAGCTTTGTACATGTCATGTTCTTTGTCATTGAATTCCGAGATTTCTTTTTCAACTTGCAGATCTGTACGTGGTAGAACATACTTCTTCAAAATACACTCCCAAGATCTCAGATGGTTAGCTTGAACCCAGTTTTCAAACCTATCTTTCCATCCGTAATACTCCTCAATGCTCATTAGCTTCAGGGGTTTTTGCATTGTTCCAGTTTCATTTTCCATATTCATGTTTTGAGCAATGGAAGTCGGAGTAGTCGGGGATGTGGTAAACGCATTGTAAAATTCTTCACTCATGATATGGTTTCACGTTTATCAAGACAAATGCTTTTCAAACGAACTTACTGTTTCAAACTGAATACCCAGTTCAAGCGAAATCAACACTTCAAGCGAAATACCTTTCAAGCGAAATAAACCCTTGAAGCGGAATCACTAGGTATGTTCAAGCGGGATTAACTTTGAAGCAGAATAATGATTCAAGCGGAATCACTTCAAGCTAAATGTCGTTTCAAGCGAAATAACAAAGCAATTTCAAGCGAGATACCAGTTCCAAGCGAAAACAGAACTAATTCCAAACGAAATCACGATGACATCATCATTTCGAACAGAAATTCAAGCGGAATAACGAAAAAAATTAAGTTTTAGATCGATTTTAGTTTTGAAACTTTCCAGGATTTGTTAAAACATGTTTGCGCGTGATATGTGAGAATTTGAATTGATTTTAACTGTGAAAAATTTTTCAATTTGAAAAAGAAAGTGTAGAAATCAGAAAATACAGCTGAATTGGTATGAACTCTTCCTCCTGAGCTCTGATACCACTTGTAGGATGGAATACAGACCCAAATGAGTTGATCAGAAGAGTTTATACTCAATACGAAAGGCGGAATCAATCGTATCAAGTTCAATTCAGCACACAATTCACTTTTAACTGTCTATATATTGATTCTGGAACATTTACAATTCAGTGGACACTTCGACAGAGCTTCGCCGTCGGAAAAAACCTCTGCTAATTCCGCTCTAAATAGCACCTAACATCATGTATTTATAGAATACCTGATTCCGCTTGAAACACCTTCAAGCGAAACCTGATTTCGCTCCAAACGAGTTCAAGCGAAATAACATGTAAGTTTCAAACGGAATTAAAACATCTGATTTCGCTTGAAATGACCTAGTGTCATTTCAAGCGGAATTACCTCTAATTCACACTTTCTTGATTTTCGAGCCCTGGTCTATCTAGTTCTATACAAGACTCGATACAAGACGAAGTGGACAGATGAATGCACCAACATGTATATATCAAACTTATGTTGTATATATCATATTCATTCGTACTGAAACAATATTGTATTTTAATTTAAACGGTATAGTATGGAAACAGTATAATCTATTCGAACCGTACCCGGGTATTTCAAAATAATTAACGTTATAAAAATTTAAAACTGGTATAATATTTTAATTCAAACGGTATAGCATGGAAACACTGTAGAATATATTTGAACCGTACCCGAGTAATTTAATATAATTAATGGTATAAAAATCTTAAACGGTATAATATTCGAACCGCATTGAGACTTGGTATAATATTTTAATTTAGACGGTACAGAGACTTGGTATAATATTATAATTTAAACGGTATAGTATTGAAATGGTATAATGTATTCGAATCGTACCCGGATATTTCAAAATATTTAACGGTATAATATTTTAACGTTATAGTATTCGAACCGCACCCATACTTGGTATAGTATTTTAATTTAAACGATATAGTATTCAAACAGTATAATATATTCGAACCGTACAGGAGTATTTAAAAATAATTAACGGTATAACATTTAAACGTTTATAGGATTCGAGCCGCACTAGACTTGGTATCGTAATTTAATTTAAACGATAACAATTTAATATATTCAAACCGTATATACATTTTTTTAAAAAATTTTAACGGTATATAATATTAACGATATAACATTAACGGTTATATATTTTAAGCGATTTAAAATTAGAACCGGATGAGAATTTATAACACAAATATACCAAAATAACCAAACAAAATTCCGATGGATTATATAGCGCAACCCGCGTATAGCTTTATACGCAGCGTATTAAACCGTAAAGATGCAAATAGAGAGCTTTGGGGTGTCAATAGCTTGGGCCTAAAAATAAACCTTAAAATATTTCTAATTAAAGATATATTGTTATGAATAATTCAGTGGATGACAAAATAGTTGCATAGTAAAAGCGCACAGTAAAGGAAATAATTCGAACGAATTATTATTTATAGGCCCCACCAGTTTTGTTTTTATTTCTTTTCTTTCCTATATAACGTTTGTTTTCGATGAGAATAAAAAGAAGAGAAATTCTAGTTTGTCTAAAGTCACCAGCTTTCACTTTTGGTTGTCACTGAGTCTTACAAAGAAAGGTTGATCTCAAATGAAAGCTTTTAGGCTAGTTTTATAACACGTTATCAGCACGAGCACTGTCAAACAAGCAAATCAACAAAAGCAAAGGAGCTATTACCATACTCAATGTAAGAATTTCATATATTTAAATATATACATATATATAGGTTGAAAGCCTAAGGGTGCACCAGTGAGTTGTAAAACCATACACCTTTAGGATGATCTTTTGGATCCCGTTTCTCCTTTATATAAATGTATATTTATAATATAGTTCTATGATAAATTAAAATTAGTACAGGGGACCTATTGCTCTGGAGATATAATAATTATGAGACTACTAACATTTATTTATGTACCTAACATTTATTTATGCAATATAACATTTACTAACTACAGTGAACTGTTTCAAAACGTATCATGGAAGCCTTAACCAAACGTATGGTGTAAGCTTAAATTTCCTTATTTATATAAGAAACTCACTACTCGAGCTAATCTACACATAAGCTACAACTTCTGATATAATTCAACTCATACCCAAAATAACCCATACCCAAACTTTTCTTAGTTCAACAAAACCAAATATTCAAATGGCAAATCTTCCAGTAGCATATGTTGAATCTTCAAATGCAGCAAACATTCATCGATTCCTTCGGTTTACTGATTTACCCAATCGTGAGAGGTATCAAAAACTCAAGAATCTTGAATTTTTTTCTATTAGCGGTATTGATTGGTATCAGATGGAAATGTTTGATCCAAGTGGTTTACTGGCAAGATTACTACCACCTAATACGCCCTGGCGTCGTTTCTTCGACATCCTAGAACCGTCATACGATGAACTTGTATATGAGTTCTTGTCCACTTTCTATTTCAAATATGATAAAAGTCTTACCGATGAATCTATTCATTTTCGACTTTGTGGACAATCTTATAATATGTCATTAACAGAATTCGCAGTTCATCTGGGTATATATACAGATGAAGAAGTTAAACAACCTATTTTTACGGAGGCATCAACCTCTTATTCCCCTGAGAAAATGAAAGAATACTGGCTAAGCCATTCATCGAAAGAGTGGTGTAACAATAATAATTCTATGAAATTCATAGACCCTCGTTATCAATATATGCATCGTGTTTTAGCCAACACTATCACGGGGCGCAAGAATAATCAACATAGGGTTAGTGCTACCGACCTTTTCCATCTGCATAGTATTTTTGAGCAAGTTCCTTGTAATATTGCCCACGAGCTTGCTACATATCTTTTAAATCAACAAACAAATCCTCTGAGAAGTCTCATAGGAGGGTCTTACATTACAAAAATAGCAAAATCATTAGGTGTCTTAAGTAATCAGATTATCCAAGGATTATCTCCACCAAAGGCATCTGGGATTGTAAATTTTAACTCTGTTAGGCTAACACCTGTTCATAATTATATACTAAATCAACCATTCCAGTCGGAGGAAGCTCAAGTTATCTTAGAAAGTACCTCAACACAAAATTTACAAAAATCATTGTTGCAGCTTCCTCAACCATCTTTTTATCGATTTGATCTACAACCACAGCTGCCACCCGTACAAGAACATATTACAACTAACCTATCTCAACCGAACATCTTACAAAACATCTCACCTTTAGTTTTCGAGGAAGATTCAACGATGCAACAAACTTTGTTTGATGAAAACATGATATTCCAAGAGCAGTTAGCATCAGAATCATTTTTGCAATCACCATTACCGCAACAGTTTTTCCAATCACTATTAAACGAAGTAGAACAACAACTGCCACCAATTAATATAACAGAACCATGTACGGTACCTCAAATGAATCTACCTTCAGATTCAATAGGAGTCGAAGTGGCTAGGTTAAACGATCAGATTCGAAATTTGTCTAAACAAATAAAACGGCTGACAGAGAGAAATAAATGGTTGGAAGACATGCTAAAACAAATAGCTAATAGTATGCAACTAACTCTACCACCTTCACCACCTTATGGTTCTGAGTCTGAATTTGATTCATTATATGATTAATTTCAAATGTAAGTTTGTTCACATCATAATAGACTATCAAATTATTATGATTAAAATTGTTTAATACATACATTCTATTTTGTGTTTTTACCTACAAGTAATACATATATGATCATAAATAAGAAGTTTATGAATCATAATCAGTTGGCATGACCGGTTAGACCACACCAAGTAAAATGATGATGTGAATTGTATTGAAGAACTAGAAGATTCTTCAAGTTGGTAATTAGCATGCAATATTTTCTCTCAAGGGAAATTCATTATTTACCAACCAAAGTAGGGTGAGAATCCCTAAATATTCTGGAAGTGATTAAAGGATATGCATATCCCAACGTGATACCATTTAGTGTTTTAAATCGATGCATCGTCTAAATGGTTATGAAATCCACAACTGAAGTTTGTGTGATTGTGGCTTAGCTAATTTGCTAGCAAGCCTATTAATCCAGATTGATATATTTATTTTGGTAATAACGATGAATTCAATTCCCAAGTTATTAATGCTTATTGGAAGAAAATATTGAACTAAATATAGCTTATGTTTATACAAAAATTACTTTGTTGAGATGATCATTAAACGTCTACTATTGATTACAAAGCCAATGATCATGAGAGGAGCAAAAGTTCAGTTAGGTACATGTAATTTTATATATAGTACCATTAATTCACATCAAGCCAATAAGTTATAGTTCTCCACATATATTTGGTTTTTGGTCAGTAACCAAATATGTCTGATCAAATATTTTGGTTGTGCGAAATATATTGAAACTCATCCACCACACCGCACAAAGATGGGACTTCTAAAAGGTTTGAGAATATGTTGGGTATAAATAATCGTCTATGATTGAATACTTAAATCCATTAGTGAGAAAATTGTTTATGGCTCATTGGTTTTTCACTTTAGTGAATGAATGTTCCTAACATTAGGGGGAGATAACAAGCAGTTGGAAAGTGAAAAGTGAAATGAATTATCATGTCATCTAGAAAGTGAAAAGTGAAATGAATTATCATGTCATCTTGATCCCCGGACTAGAATAAACTATGAACTAGAAGTTTAAACTATAATTCATTTACCAATATTAAAGAATAAATTACCAGACGAGTTCATTGACCTAAATAGAGTGACTAAGTAAGTCACATAATCAACTACTTATGCTCAATTTATGTTTGTGTCCCAGAAGGACAACCACATATTTTTCTAATGAGTCTATTGCACACCTGAAGCGTGATAGACTAGTCGATTCCAGTAATTAAATTCCTCGAAAGTTGGAGCAAGTAATTAAGATGGTTAAGTCGAGGTGATATTAAAAGGGTCTCCTGAAGAGACAGTAGACATAATGGTTCAAGAAGAACCTCAGGTACCTGGAAATAAAGAGATCTCGATAAGTTGTATCATGTCTAAGATATGTACGGAATCGAAATAAAAATCGACGTCGTTATACTTTTGTATATGTTGTAGCGCTTAAAATGATTAAATGATGAGAATCAAGATTTAAGATCTGCCTATGAATGAATATTAAGAAATGATTGGCCAAAATAGAAAGACGCAAATAAGGCAGAGTTTAGTTCTCTAATGAATTCTGGACCAACAATCCATACAACTGAAGTTGTAAAATATGTTGGATACAAATGGGTCTTTTTATGCGAATCATGTGAAAATTAAATAAAGTGATATAAGGCAAAATTGGTGGCACAAGTATTTTCGCAAAGATCTATGACTGATTATGAGGAGACGTATTCTCCGGTGGTGAATGTATTGGCTTTCTAGTATTTAATTAGTCTGGTAATATAAAGAGAATTGATACGTGTCTTATGAAAGTTATGAATTATTGGATACTAAAAGTTTACATGAAAGTCCTCAAGGATTTAATTTATTAAAATCATGTAAAATAAGTTCTCGAGAATGATATGATTGTTGTATACATATTCATATTTGAATACGTTGAATATAATTGGAACTCCTGATGAGTATCCTAAAGCATTTAAGTGCTTATAAGGTTAAGTGGAAATATCTTATGGATATAATTCTTGTGCACCAATAAACATACATAAAATACCTGTACTTGGTGATTATGGTATCTCAATGTACAGTGTATAAGCATGGTACAATATGTATTATACAAATAACGCAAATGTTCAAGACATCTTTGCATATGATATAGAAATCAATGAGGAGGTTTATGTAATAGAACTCCTAAGAGTGCATGCACATACATTGTTTTTCAAAGTGGAAAGAAGTAAGTGAATGATTGTAAATGCCTGAAGCTTTGATTTCAAAACCTCATGAATGTATCTTTATAAACTTAAAAAGATAGTATGGATAAAATAGTTGGATTGAGTGTTGTACAACTCATTAGATATTATGATAAAGAGCAATATGAGTTTGATAATATCATCCATCTTTATCAAAAGTCCTCTCCTAAAAGTTCACTATAATCCCAGTTTACAGTGATGATATCTAGGCACCATCGAGAGAAACTGTCGAGCTTTTAGAGGGATAATTTTTGAAAGACCTTGATATAATGTAATTATTGTTCGACCTGTAGTTCAGGCATGAGGGTAAGTCCATCTAGAATATATCGGGTCGGTTTTGGTATGAACAAAGCTTATCTTTTATGTACGTGAAAGGTTATTCAGTCACATGTTATAACAGATGACTACTTTGATCTCCTACCAAAGTTGAGATTCCGAGTCAAGAAATATTATAGATAATCACAATTGTGCACTAATATTTCTTGCTAGCTATTCACGCTTATATATATATATATATATATATATATATATATATATATAGGATAATGCTAGATAAAAAACCCTAAAATTCTTAGAAAACTCTGGAAACCCAAATGGGAAGCCATTTTTACCCAACCTCCCGACATTTTTTTTTTTGAAAAAAATTACACATGTAATATACATGTTTTAGAGTGTTTTGGGCCAAAAAAAAACAAAAAAGCGCCGAAGGGATTTTTTTAAAAAAAATAAACAAATTTCAGCTCCTAACACGTGTTAAGCAAAAAAGACATAATTTCGCTGAAAATTGCTGAAACTTGTTTTTTTTTTAAAATATCCCTTCGGCGCTTTTTTGATTTTTTTGGCTCAAAAGTCTTAAAAACATGTATATTACATGTGTTATTTTTTTCAAAAAAAAAAATGTCGGGAGCTTGGGTTTTCTCGGGTTTTTTATATATATAGGGTTTTCTATCTAGCCCTACCCTATATATATATATATACCCTATATATATATATATATATATATATATATATATATATATATATATCTTGGATGAATTTATTGGTGTGATATCACATGTGTCAAGCAAGGAGACATTAGAGTATGTAAAACAAATATTTCAATACATCTAAGGTATGTAAGATATGAATTTATATTTTACTAACCTATCAAAACAAGCTTGGTTAGTTTTGTAAATGCAGGGAATGTAACAAATCATAGTTATGGATCTTATGATATTTATTTATAAGAAGAGGCACTGGAAGGCTCATATGAAGATATACAACTTTGCGAACATAAAGAATTACGCATCAAGGAATGAAGTGGCAAAATATTAACTAAAAGATCTACGCAGAAGGCTTAAACGATACATAATGAAATCAGGGGGAGTATTACAAGTTACACTCTTATATACCACCAAGATGTTTTTTGATATACTCGAGACTCTATTAAAGACAATCAAGTCGAGATGATATATGTCCAATCCAGCAATAATTCAACCGATGTTTTCACAAAAGCACTACCTACAGCAACTTTCAGGAAACACGTTCATGACATTGGCATGCGTCAAGTACGAAGAATGTGATGCCTTACAAATTGCAACTTGAGGGGGAGCTATAGACTGCACTCTTTTTCCCTTAGCTAAAGTTTTTTTTCCCACTGGGTTTTTCTTTAGCAAGGTTTTTAATGAGGCAGTACTTAATTACCCCAAAGTTTGCAAAGTGTCATCCAAGGGGGAGTGTTATGAATAATTCAGTGGATGAAAAAATAGTTGCATAGTAAAAGCGCACAGTAAAGGAAATAATTCGAACGAATTATTATTTATAGGCCCCACCAGTTTTGTTTTTATTTCTTTTCTTTCCTATATAACGTTTGTTTTCGATGAGAATAAAAAGAAGAGAAATTCTAGTTTGTCTAAAGTCACCAGCTTTCACTTTTGGTTGTCACTGAGTCTTACAAAGAAAGGTTGATCTCAAATGAAAGCTTTTAGGCTAGTTTTATAAGATATATGAATTAGTTGACGCCTTTTCTATATATATGATAAAAATATATATGTGGTCAGTCACCCCACAACTTTTGGAATGCGTCTTTGTCGTCATCTGACTCATTGGAAAGTAAAGTACACCCACCGTTCGTTCGTCGGGAGGTTGGTAGATCTTCTCATTCGCCATCACTGCACACTCCCACTTAAAAAGCCCATAACCTATGATCCAATCAACATTATTTTAATTAAAAACTCCCAAATCTTGCTTTTCTCAACTCAACTGGGGTTTCAAAGATTTGTATTTTGAATTCACTAGTATAGTTTAGGAGGGTGATTATGAGTTCTGGAATGAAGAATGAGGGAGGGTTATGGAGGGTGTTGTATGTTGTGTTATTGGGTCAATCGGTGTCTTTTTCAATGGCCCTTATGAGCTTTACTTCATCTTTATCTGCTAATCTTGGTTAATTAATTTCCCTCTTACTTACTTAGTGTTGCTGATTTTAACTATAGCTAGGGTTGATCTGATTTTGACTGTTTGTTCTGTTTTTGTAGGTGTTAGTGCCCCCCTTGCTCTTGCATTTTCCGCTTATTTGCCTTTAACTTTGGTGTTTGGAAGCATCTTGTTGTACCGTCGTCAAAAATTACAAGTAATCAATCCTCTCAAACTTTACTATTTTGTTTATAATTACGCGATGGAATATATTAAGGCTAGCCACACAAGGGTGTAGGGAGTGGTTAGAAACTTAAAAGTGGTAAACTTCAAAATCAACCAATGAAATGAGAGTGTGCCATGTCATTCAATGAAAAATGTCTAAACTATGCTCAAAAGTGTTGACAATTGTTAGACACTTCATGAATTGGTAAACTATTTGAAAAAAAAGGAAAAAGATGTGATTGGTTGAGATGACATGGACCCCCACCCCACACACCCCCTCTCTCTCTTTCCTACGCTCCCTATCCTCGTATCGGCAACCTGTTACCGCTTCCAAACCTTCACCGAGCGGCAAAACCCACCGGCGGCGGTGTTACCGCGCGGCAAAGGCACTTTGCCGAGTGAGTTTGCCGCCCACTCCGTATAACCTAAGGGAGGGAGGAGGGGCACCTGCGGGTACCCCTAATTGGGAACACTACCGCCACCTATGCGGGTACTAGTTACCGAATTGGGTAGGGAGGGAGCAAAGAGAGAGGAGTGTATATGATTGGTTGGTAGAATAAAAGGGGTGGGGCCTATGGTTTTGGGTAGTTGAGAGGAGTGTTTGTGTAGTTGGGCTAAAAGTCAGGTGGACGTGTATGATTGGTGGATATTAGGGCAGTGCCTCTTGTACATGGAAGATTACATATAACTGTGTTTAGGTTGTAGGTATATGTTATTTATATATTAAATAATAATATATACACTGGTGGTTTATATTTAAATTTTTGGTATGCGCTGATAGAAACCTATGATAAATGCAAAAAAAAGGTATAAAAATATCTTGGGTTTGGCGCTTTTTATAACCAAGGTCAGGGTTCTTGAATCTCGGTGCATATATAGTTTGTACATGATAGCATATAAACATCTTAATAAAATATTTCTTCTATCTTTATGGTGTCAATGTGAATTTTGAAAGTGTTGTACTCCTTTTCTATTCAAAGTTGATTTTTTTTTTTTTTTTTTTTTTATGATTTTTTGCAGATTTCTTGGTATTGGTATGCCCTCTTAGCATTTGTGGATGTTCAAGGCAACTTTTTTGGTTAGTAAATCTTAGCAACTATTTATTATGGGTCCAACAAAAAAGACAATTTTTTGTAGTCAAGTGTATAATCTTCAAATAAAAAGTCAAACTACAGTGATGATGTTTGTGGCTAATTGCAGTTAATAAAGCATTCCAGTTCTCGTCAATTACAAGCGTGACGATACTCGATTGTGCGACGGTTATTTGGGTCATAATTCTCACTTGGTTCTTTCTGGGTACAAAGTATTCTTTATGGCAGTTTCTGGGGGCGGCTCTATGTGTTTCGGGGCTATGTTTAGTGCTACTCTCTGATTCTGGTGTGGGTGGTGGAGGTAACGATCAAAGTCGAGTGATTTTCGAGGAAAATTATGGTTTCATGTGATTATATGTTTTGTTTTGGTGTTCCAGGTGGAACCAATCCTGTTCTTGGTGATGCACTTGTGATTGCGGGGACATGTTTTTTTGCATTCAGCAATGTTGGTGAGGTTGGTTTTCATGAGTGGCACAATTTAAGGAATTGATTTGGGTTATGGTTTGGTGTGCTAAATTGTTCGTGTTTGTTGGTTGGCGGGTCGAACCTGAAAATCATGTTTGAACCCGAATGCGACACGAATATTCATGGGTTAACACGAACACAACCCGTTTGATCCTATTTTTTTTTTCATTTTGTTATTTTTTGCATATTAATACTCAAAAATTGCAAATTTACAACAAAAAATTCAAATGTATATGAAACAATAATGAAAATTACAAATTATAAAAGTTGATGTCAATTTTTCTCTTAATTTTAAAAACTTTATCATAAAAAATTTAAATAAGAGGTTAAACGGGTAAGCATGCGAGCTCAACCCCTAACCCAGCTTGTTTAGCTGTGCGTGTTTGCGAGTTCGGCCCGAAACTGACCTGATAATATTGTCTTAGATTCATGCCGTGTCCTAAACTCACACAGTCACACCCATGTTTAACTAATCAAATGGATTTAGTTAAAGCAAGGTAACGAGCCAAACGGGAAAGACAGTTTAAAGTCACATGAAATGCATTCAAATTTCCTAAGTCTATCAATAATATAAATCTATAATAATATTTTTGCACATTAATTATTTTAAATTTTCAAAACATTGGATAAAAAGGTGTTTGCTCGTTGGCCCAACCTATTTTGACCCGCACTAAAGATATCTATGTTGATCCAAACCCATTTTGACCTGTTATTCAACCTGTCTAACTTACACTTGCTCGTTTTACAAACACCGGAAACCATAAATCTTGTCGTATCTTTATCATGTAGGAATATTGTGTGAAAAAGGTGGGTCGGATTGAAGTAATAGCGATGCTTGGTTTATTTGGAATGCTTGTGAGCTTAATTGAGATGTATCCTTTTTTGTTAAACCTCAGTGGGGCCCACCTCCATGTAATTCTGAGTAAGAACACCATTTGTCTGTTTTGCTTAACAATTTCTTAGGGCCTTATTTGAGTTCAAGACTCTCAAATCGATATCTTGGTCTGCAGAAGTTGTAAGTGAATATTGTTTTGTAATATTTTGTTTTACTTTTTTTGAGTTCGTTACTGTTTTCGTCCCTGTGGTTTGTCAAAAAATCACTATTTCAGTCCATTAGTTTAAAAATTGCGATTTCAGTCCCTGTGGTTTCACTTTCGTAACCATTTCAATCCATTTGTTCTGAAATGGTTACGAAAGTGAAACCACAGGGACTGAAATCGCAATTTTTAAACTAATGGACTGAAATAGTTATTTTTGACAAACCAGAAGGACGAAAACAGTAATTAACTCTACTTTTTTTGATGTTTAAATTTGTAACAACTGAAAAACCAGACCCAAACTAAATTTACATAATTTTGTTCACGGTTTCATATTTCAGATATTAATCTTTGCTGGTTTCGGGATATCAGGCTTTCTGTTCACTTCGTTGACCCCTCTTGTTCTGCAGGTTTGTTTCTCGAGCTACAGAAATAAGAGAGGAAAAAAAATGTTCATAACAGATGTATAATCGCATGAAACAATGATCTAATTTTTGCAGGCGAGTGGAGCCACACTATTCAATCTCTCGTTACTCACCGCGGATATGTGGGCAGTGGTCATTCGCGTATTTTTATACCACCAAAAGGTAATCTTTCAGAAATCAGAATGCACATGTGGATTCATTCAGTGGCGAATCCAAAATTAGAAGGTTTTTTGGATATTTGTTTTTGACCAGAAATAACCGAAAAATAGTTACAGTCAAATGAAATATTAAAAGTAACCAAAAACTGAAACCTGTTGATACAAACATGTGGATTGGCCCATATTTTGTGTGAAGCTCCAGCTGGGTATTTGACCCGTTTAATTATTAGTGGGAATGAGTTTTGGGGGGAACAGTTTTAGGAGCAAGTAGTGGGGCAGTTAGTTAGTTCTAATCTTATTAATATCTCTGTCTCATTTAGATTAGGGGTGGATGTTTATTTTATAAAAATTAGGGTTTTTTACCTTTAAATTGGAGACATAATCCTTCTCGAATTGGATTACTATCTATGAATTCCATTGTTCATCTATTTTGATTTTCTGGGTTCTATCACCTGTCTATTCAAATATTAAAATTTGATTCAATCATTAATAACTTTTATTTTTTTACCATGGCTTTTAACCATATAATTGTAATTGTTTCAGGTGGACTGGTTATACTATGTGTCGTTTATATTTGTTGGTATAGGTCTCGTCGTATATTCCAAAACGTAAGTCTTGTCACATTGTTTCTGTTATTTTGTTTTATCACTTCTATCGACTGAACTCAATATGAAACTTTACTAGATTTTACAGGGAGAAGTATTCCAATGAGTTACCAAAACTTGAAAATAATGAACCCGACCAACCGTACCAGCTGCTACCAGAGGAAGGTGCCCGAGTCTAGAGTTGAGGCCAGGGTACAACATAATTTGTTTCTGTAGCATTTTATATAATAATTATTACTTATGTTATACTCCTGTCGTATGTTAGTGTGTAAGCATAGTGAATTTTTCTTAGCGTAAAATGTAATGGCATCTTATTTCACTGAGTAAAGTTCAACAACAATGTTAGTAAGTTCAATGAAGTGTGACTGATCGGACCATATAGACCTCCTGTGCATATTATTAGTTAGTCGATCCAATGTAATACTTTTGCGCTGACTGATATTAAAATCAAACGCTTTAGTCAACATCAAAGATCAAACTGAATGATAGAACGGGTCAAGAATCAGTTTACATGTTGCCTACTTATATTAGGCATTAGTGGAGTCGTTTAGTTTTGTTCTCACTTCTAATGATTTGGTCTATCTAGCATAAATCACCAAATTGCTCCATCCACCATTGGCCTTATCAAGGATGCATAATTGGCCTTATCATGCTCACTTCGCTTGCCACATATTGAGACCACACGGTGTGGACGTCGAAACCTGGCGTGGTTGCCACTCCATACCCACCAAACCACCCCGTGACCCGCGTTGTGAGCGGCGTTGTGTGTGGGGCGAGTGATTTTCCACCGGTGTGGAGGGCAAACGGCTAGACGACGTGGATTGATGGTATTGGTGGGTTTAAACTAGCCGTTGAACAGCTAGTTTGACTAATTTTTCTTTTAAAAGAAACCCTATATAATCACATATTTCACCCCACTTTTTTAAAAAACCACACACCAAATCATCCATTTCTCTTCCAAACTATATATTCTCTCCCATTTTTAACAACTTTTTTTTTTAAAGGGAAGGCTCAAGTTCGTCATGTCTATCTTCTTCGTCGTCGTCTGAGCTTGAGAACTTTATTTAATTCTCGTCAGATGACGAGGGACCGACACTCCTAATTACGTTCAAAAAGTAGTTGAAACTATAATGGAAGATGAATTGTGCTCCTCAGAACCCAAGAGCTGGAAATACATAGTATGAGACCAAATCACCACACATGATATACGGGTAAGTGATTATTTTTCACCCAACCTGACTTATGATGATAGTACTTTTAAACGTCGATTTCGTATGAGCCGTGAATTATTTCTTAGAATATCAAACAATTTATCAAGTAAATATGATTTTTTTCGACAAAGAAAGGATGCGCGTGGTTGTATAGGATTTAGCACGTTGCAAAAAAAGTCACGACCACTCTTAGACAATTCGCTTATAGGCATGGTTGCAAAAGTCGCTAGGCGCTCCCTAGTCGGATTCGGGAGTACTCGGGAAGTACTTGGCCTAGGCGGAGATTACTCGGGGAGTAATTAGCCTAGACGAACAGTACTCGGGCCTCGGTAACCTACCTTGTAGCGAGTACTCGGAGCCTAGGCGGGACTTTTACAACCATGCTTATAGGACAACCTCCGACATTATGGATGAATATATAGAAAAGTCGGAACAGGTGGTGAGGGAAAGCCTCCATTATATTTGTGGGTATGTCATTCAACTATAGTTAAAAATTTGAGAAAACCTACATCAGTAGTTTAGATTGTATGAAATGGGAGTGGAAAATTTGTCCAACATCGTGGGCCGGGCAACACACTAGTGAATTTCGTAAAAAAAAAAAAAACCGGCTATGATGTTTGAAGCCATTGCATCTCAAGATCTTTGGATTTGGCAATTTGCAAGTATTATGAGGAGGTTGTTGATGCATTATGTCTAGTACCTACATCTTAGTCTAGTGTCTTTATGTATTAGGGCAGGATAACTAATAAGGTATGAGTTAAAGTTTGTTTTGTTTTGTATTGTAAAGTACTCATGCATGCGCATGAGTCCTACGGATAATGTTGAGGAAGTCTTAGTGTAGTAGTTATGCTTGTGCACCACTATAGCCTATAAATATGTTGCGTCATGCACATGGGCTCAGAACTCCGTTTAAAAAATAAATAAGTGAAATGAAAAAAAAAACGTAAAAAATCAGTTTTCTGATTATCACGTTTTCCTGCATTAAGGGGTGACATACTTTTGGATTATCATGTTTTGATCTCTACAAAACGTAAAAAATCAGTTTTTATTAATTTTTTTTTTACCAAACACTCAATAGATTTTTTTTCGATTTAAAAACACAATAATCAAATAATCAGGTTGAAAAAGCAATCCCAAACACCTCCTAAGATGGTAATTTATGTGAAAATTTAACCAAGGTGCCAATTTGGTGGATTAATTGACTAAAATCGATTTCAAAAGATCATATAAAACAATAACAACAACCATACCGCCAATGATCTCTAGATCAAGTGGTAGAGGGCTTGCATTTCTCTTGAGAGATGCAGGTTCGACTTCCACTTGGTGCAGAGTGAGGCATTGGTGGGCAATGATAGGAGACCCAGGGAAACCTGGGTTGGATCCTTGAGCCAAACGGGTTTTACTGGTAATTTCACCGTCGTGCCTACGGGCGGGTGGGTTACCGGGTTTTCCCCGGAATTGGTGGTGGACTCGGGTTACTCTCGGAGTACTCCGTTTGTCCAGTGGGTGCCCCGAGAGTGCTCGGGATTGAGTTTGTTGGCCGTTAAAAAAACAACCGTAGCCAGTAAATCCCACAAATAGCAAAGTTACTCATAGGGTCTGGGGAGGGTGGGATGTAGACAGACATTGCCTCTATCCCTAGGGATAGAGAGGATGCTTCAAGAAGAGACCCTCGGCTCCAAAACGAACAACAAACCAACACATCAAGTCAAAGAATATAGAAAAATAGAATATAGAAAAAAGAAGTCACCTATACCAAGAAAGATATCCGAGTGACACAGTATAATGTAAATCATGTATAATAACATACAACATCATTCGGGCATTATACACGAGAAGTCAATCACCGGTAAAGTCAAAACCTACGTCCCTAAAATACACCTAAAACCTTACTGCAATATCCTCTAGAAGTCCTTAACCATAATCCTACGCCTCCACGAAGTCCTATCTTGGACCATGTCCTCCGAAAGATGCAACTCTAGTAAATCATGTCTAATCTGCTCTTCCCATGTCACTTTGGGTCTACCTCTTCCTCTCCTCCACTCTACAGTAAGAGTTTCCATTACTCTAACTGGTGCTGTCGTTTGCCTCCGTTCACATGCCCAAACCATCTCAAATGATCATATACACATCCACAAATACTTTTTGAGTTTAAAAAACAAACGAAAAAGTGAATTAAACTTGAATTTGTGATTTTTAAACGTATTGGACGGATAGGTGGAGATTGAGTCACTTGAGGCTCGTGGTTCACTCTTGTATTTATGAAAATGATCAAAAAGATGTCAATACTTCATCTTAACCGATTAAAATGAACCGATAATGAGTCGGAGGAATTGCGCTCAATGAATCATTGAACCACACCAAATGGGATTGGCTTGACTTTTGGGTAGTCAATGAGATAAACACAAGGACTTGCAGTGTAAGAGACCAAATTGCCAAAATTAATGCATAACGTTATAAAAAAAGTATGAACCGGTTTGTAAACCATGCAACCATTAAGAATGGTCTAAGTTGTCCAATTAAATGATAAGTGTAATTATGATTATATTATTTAAAAAAAGATAGTACATTCATAATAAACCAATTTAGTATTTTTATTTTGTTTTGTTTTTGAATGGCATTTGAAACTACCCTCAATATCCGAGTGAGCATTCTTGTGATGAGATGTAAACCGTCCATATTCATTTTGGCATTCCAGACCTGATTCATCCAAGAACACCATCGTCCATCAAGGAAGAAACCTACTACTGTGAAAATACTCCCCTTAAGTCAAGTTTAAACTTGAAACCTTAAAAATTAAGCTCTTACCGATTACCATCCCCTCCATGACATTGGAGCATAAGGCTATTTGCAACCAATTTAGTAGTTTCACTTGTCGATTTGATGATGTGTGCCTACTATTGTGAATAATATGTGAACTTCCAATTTAATAGGCTACGTATATATTGTGAAGGACTAGATTACTCGCATGTGAAATTAGGAGTTGAAAGCATTGATCTTTTAAACAACTCTAAAATAAGTATAAATTGATCTTATATATGGGTGATGTGTTCTTATATATACTATATTTTACTTCTTAATTTATAAATTCACCTCTAAAATAAGTGTAAATTGATCTTTTAAACAACTCATGACTTGTATCTTTATATTATGGAATGGATGAACATCGTGAATGCTTTATATCATATAGTTTGTTTACTTACATCGTATGCTATGGAAACCGATCAAGTCACACTACGCGCTTCCGCCTCTGACACGGGTGTGACAACCATAATGTCATTACAAACTGAAACTTCAATATCTTACAAATGTATTAAAAATGAACTAAAATAAAAATGCACCGAACTAGATTCAGTTCCCATATAACTTCGACAATAAAGAACGTTTGCTTTCTTCTTCTTCAGGAGACAAATACTCCTTTTGTAACATTGCGTTCAGATTCATAAGTTCCACTTTCTTTGCTCCCTTTCTTCACTTTCAATCTTATTTTGTTCTTTTTGTTGCTCGAATTCAATTTTTTTTTCATGAAATCAATTTGAATATTTCGGGTAAGCCTCATTATACGAAGTTCGTCAACAATTTCATCAGAAACCTTATATTTTCCTTTCTTTTTTTTTAGCTTCATCTCTACCTATTGGACGTTGTAATGTTGATGAACCACCATTAATTGGCGATTCTTAATTGGAATTCACACAATAGTCCCCGTCTTCTGAAGTCATTGTTCTTTTCGTACTACCACGACTTTCTTCATCATCCACTTCACGTTCACGTGTTGTGCCACGAGGTATCTCTAAAGCCCATTTTCGGTTCTTACACATAACTTCATTGAAAACAATAGAGTCGTTAAACTTTTTCCCACTTTTCTCGTAAATCTTATGAGCATCATTCTCAATATCTCTTTGAGATGTTCCACTTCTTGCTCGGCGATATGCTTCCCCGTACGCAACAACCCATTTCCCAGCGTTTTCATCGAGTCGATTATAACGACCTTTCGTTTGGTCAACATTCCTCTCACCAAGTTTTTCTGGATTTTCTCCTAGAGCTGCATCATATATTTTCTTTATTTCTTTCCCGGGTGACGTTTTCTTCTGGTTTTTTCCGCGAGTGCTATCTCCACTAGCCACACACCATGCCGACATTAAAGCAACGTCTTCAGCAGTATCCCATTTAGTGGTTTGTGGTTGTTTTCAGTATTTTGTGACGTTTGAGGATCTTGAGTGAACGGAAGTTGACATGAATTTGAAAAAAACCGAAGGGCTTTCATAATATTGATTATTCTGATTATTTTTTGAATCATCAAGGTTCGTATAAAACGGATCCATGGTTTTACAAGATATGAAGAACAAAAGAGAGATTTAAAATCAGATTTGGATGTGAAATTTTATCATTATTCATATACTACTATATATAGATAAAAATCATGAATGTAATTTTTTTTTTTTACATTTTTCTTGAGTAAATATAAGAATTTTTGGATTAAAAAATCTAACTTAGACTAGTCATAGATTTACATATGGCATGGATAAGATAAGATTTTTTTTGAAAAGAGAACTTCATTAAATACAAGCTCGAGCGTCCTCAAAGAGAGGACCTACGAGCCAAAACACCAAAAGACATCAATCCAAAGGACAACAACGCCACTTACACCAATCGACTTGTTTATGTCTAGACCTATGACGAAACCAAAAAAATGAAACCGACTTTACATTTTCTAATAACTCTATAGGTCTTCGCTTTTTATTATTGAAAATCCGATCATTGCGCTCGTTCCATAGAATCCATAAAGAAGTGTAAACAATACCCCTGAGAATGAAACTCTTGTCCTTCGGCAAGCTGTGGTTCTCTGGCATGTGAACGATGTCTGAAATGTCAAAGACAAAGCTGTGACTTAACCTGCACCAATCCTCTATTCTAAACCACACCTCCTGCAAAAAAAGGCAACCTGTAAAGAGATGAAGCGCTGTTTCTGTCTCCCCGCTGCAAAAAATACAATCCTGGTTCTGAATGATAACACCTCGTTTCATTAGCTCAGCGATGGTTGGAAGCCGGTTAAGCGCCAATCTCCAAACCATGATCTTACACTTGCTAGGAACCCAACTTTTCCAGCAGATAATTGGTCTGATAATATCCGGAGCTACACTAACCATCAGCTTCTTAGCCGAAGACACAGAAAACAACCCATCCTTGTCAGTGTCCCACCTCCATTGATCCCTACCCCCCCTCCAGGTTGCGTTATAAAGGTCGCTGAGAATCTGGAACAGCTCACTAATCTCCTCGGCAGAAGCTGGAGGGGTACGCCAATCCCACTGCAGGTTGTTCGAGTTACTTATGGGCTGTAAACGATGGGATACCGCCACCCATTTGTTCCGTTCAAGTCTAAACAGGTTGGGATAAAGGGCACGGAGAGGAACCTCTCTAAGCCAAGTATCACCCCAAAAATTGATGTTGTTACCATCGCCTAAGATCCCAACAAAGTAAGAATTCAGACTCCTACCATTGCGCAGCTTCTTCTCACCTGTATTCACTATGTTGCGCCAACACCCATTCGAGGAAGTCGTGCACGGAAGCATTGCCCAATGCCTACTCGCTCCATGACAACACATAATGATTTTCTTCCATAAACTCCTATCTTCTTGTTTGAATCTCCAAGTCCATTTTAATAAAAGTGCCTCGTTAACCTCTTGCAACTTAGAGACACCAAGGCCACCCTTATTTTTAGGAGAAGTTACTACATCCCACGCGACCCGTGAATTTTTTTTGTCGTCCTTAGAACCCGACCAAAGAAAACGCCTCATAATGGCTTCAAAAGAATCAATAACGGCCTTTGGAGCTTTGTAGAGAGATAGATAGTAGATAGGCAAACTTTCGAGAACCGACTTGATAAGAATTAAACGTCCACCCATAGAAAGATTTCTCGCTTTCCATGAAGCAAGGCGACTACGAACCACATCAACAACCGGGTCCCAGCTCCTAATACGAGACATTCTAGCCCCCACTGGAATTCCGAGATAAGTAAATGGTAGATCGCCTTTCTTACAACCCAAAAGATCCATCATATCTTCCACTTCACCATCGTCCGTGCCAATACCGAAGATATTAGACTTGTGCAGGTTAACACGGAGACCAGAGCAATGTGACAACCCTCACCAAATCAGGTATCCGTACGACTTAATTAATATTTAATTACTGTTTAATTAGTGTGCTTGCTTGAAATTATGGATAAACTGCTATCTGAATACTGATACATGAACTTACTTGCATCATACCTTATTTGCTGTCACTCCATTATTTACATACAGAACTTTAGTGACAACCTTGATGCACAAAAGCACAGTAGCACAATGAACGGATAACCCATTTAATATGCTGATATAGCCAGCACCAGGCAGGCACTGCCTCTAAGGCCTGTATGGGCCAGAGATAGTTTTCTACACTAGTAGAGAGTGTAGGGATATGAGGGTTGTAGAACTGCGTCACTAGGTATAAGTTATAGTGACCGGATGTGCCTAAAACGTACTTTAAATACAAAATTCAGCACTTTAAATGAAAATTCAGCATTTAGCCAACTAATAAAGTGCCAAAACATGGGAAAAATATTACTAGACACTTTCCAAAGTGTCGGGAATAAGTTGTGTCACTAAAAATAGTATTAACGACACTTTAAAGCTTTGTTAAGCACTTTAACGGATCCCTATCCAACCGAACAACCGGACTATACCCGGAACATAAAAATATTGTCATTAACATTGTTTTTCTTTTTCTGAGCCAGTTAGGGTCCCCGAATACCCTAATCCCCGTTATATATTACAACACACATATTAACTAATTTCGCTTCATAACTAAACTAACCATCACTAACCATTTAGTTCAAAACAAACCAAGTGCCACCCCCTTATGTCCGATCGGTTTCCCTAGGAAACACCACTACAAAATTTTGATTATTTAATTTATGATTGTCCCATATCTTTCCTACACTTTGTACAATGGATAATTAAGAAATATGTGTTATAAGTATGCATGAGGATCACTACTTTCATTTACTCAAACCCTTAACCAAAATTTGCTTTTCCTTCTTTCTTCTTGCCACACTCTCGGCCGAACCCCCTAACAACTCCCCACCATTTTCAAGTTTGTATTAAGCCACATTATTTACATACAAAGGAGAAGGGTCACGCATAAGGAGACCCGGTGCTTACGGAATCGCGAGGACCTCACCACAACGCAATTAACCGCCTATTTTTCGACTAGTTTCTTCCCTAGCCTCGAGCTAGTAGTAAGTGACTCTAAACGCCTTCTTGATCTATTCTAAAATGGTTAAAATGAACTTTATCTGTTAAAAATCATGAACATACAAGATGACATGCTAAAAGTTTACAAAGATGATAAACATGTTGGATAAAAGCATTAGAGTTGTGTAAAACTTGTAAGACTTGTTTTATTGTGATTATTTAGTGTTGATCTATACTAGTAGTAGTTCGGATCGTCATCTAACCCGGTTAAGTCGTGTCCATGAAACATGACTTAGGATATGTTAAAGTGTGAAAGTGGTTAGATGAAGAACACTACTACTATTAAACATGAACTTGTGTAAAAACAATATTTCTTATGAAATGGAGTTGTAAACTAGTAGATCTACGGATCTACAAGTGGTATTTTTGAAGAACCAAGTGTCAAGTGAAATCATGTTTCTAAACCGGATCTTTACTAAATAAGAGTGATTTTTGTAAACACACAAGTGTGTAAACACTTGTGTAACATAAAGTTTGACAAAAGAACTATTTTTGTAAATGTTGACGAGAAGTTGTAAAGATGTAACTTCTTTAAAAACGAGACTTTCAAGAAACTGGATTGATTTATACAAAGATCCACTAAAAGTATTGGAAAGTTACTACATATTTTGGATAAACCACAAGTTCATGTATTTTTGCGATTTATATCTATTTTGACTAGTTTGATGGTTTGAATATTGTTTATTGTTGATTGAGAAATTGTTGATTTGAATTTTAAAAGAAAATGATACGCTTGAAAGCGTGGCCACCTCCAGTTACAGGGGAAACTCTGGCGAAATTTTTCCAAAAACCTAACACTTGGAAATATTTTCACCACAAGTGTTATAAACATATTTCTAACTTGTTTTCAAAAATGTAAATTTCGCCACGATTTTATTTACAAAATTTCTAAGTGTCGGAGGTGAGATTTTCACAAAATAAAACTTGAAAAATATATATTTAGCATACATATTTTTCATAACAACACTTGTGAGATTTTTTTATGATTATTTCGTGAATTATACAAATATTATTTTTAGGGTAAAAATAATATTACCGAATGTTAATGATTCCAAAATAATACGAACGCCTTCACAATAAATATTAAGTTACAACGGTATTATTAATACCACCCGATCTTTAAACGTAACTTGCGTATTTTCAGAAAATACACATAAATATGTATTTTGACAAGGATATTATTTTGGAAAAATTATATGTAGTAAAATATAATATTTTTGGGAAAAATATTTATTTTTTGGAAGTAAAATATTTTTGATAAATGAAATAAAATATATTTTATTAAGTGAGACTTAATAATATATTCCGAAGATACAGAAACGCGCATGTATTAAAGCCGCCATCCTTGGGAAGGAACATATTTACCAAATGATTACTAAGTATAATTACGAAATAGTTGTCTAACTATTTCCCAAAGACATTAAACCTTAAGCTAAGGCACGGCCGTCCGTCTAATAGAAGTTAGTACGTGTAGGTCGTCACACAGCAGATTGATCAGGAGATTTTCTTGATAGAGACGCACCACAGTGAGTTCATGTCCCCACTTTCTCTTAACTGTTTTCAGTTTTCTAAACTGCGGGGGTGAAATACGTGTTACTATATTTACGAATACTTTTTACATGGTATGGTTAGCGTAAGGAGGGTTACTACTTAGATCATGTGAGTGGGTAGGCGCAACTTGAGGCCATTAATCCTCATTGTAGGACCGAGGGACAGTAGCGGTAGATCTATCTGGGTGTAGCGAGCCCAGCCCAGGCCCAGCGTAACGGACCTTGGGGTGACTTTGTACCCAACGCCAAATCCGCTAGGTTTGAGTCTTCCTACTTGCA
This sequence comes from Helianthus annuus, assembly GCF_002127325.2. NCBI lineage: Eukaryota > Viridiplantae > Streptophyta > Magnoliopsida > Asterales > Asteraceae > Helianthus > Helianthus annuus. The sequence goes on along the minus strand of NC_035438.2, from coordinate 116,953,475 downwards.
CTTCACACATATCAATGGCCTTGCAAACCATTGGTGATCTCTTTTTCCTTATTTGCTACATACCAGGATTTTATATATACAAAGGTTTTATTACTCACTTACACATGAACTCGCTCAACATTATTGTTGATTTTTCCAACTTACATGTATTTCAGGGAACTAAAGATCTGGCGCGGTATGTTACGTTTTCCCGCTGCATAAGAGTTTCGAGGTCATCCAAGTTTAGGGGATGTGACTTTTACCTGGACGAGTCACAGTCCTTAAACTGCGTTTATTTCATGTTGGTGTTTGTGTCTTTCAAACAATGTTTTTATGTTATCAGGTTGTAGTTTCCGTTGCATGAGTCAACGCCTTAAGACAATGTTGCGTTACTTTTGTTTTAAAACTTAAATCAATGGATGATCTTGCATGGTTTTATTTTCATATAGCTTTGTTATGATTAAGCTATGGTATTAAGAAGTCACACCAAATTAACCACGCTTCCACAAAGCCAGGGTGTGACAGCTTTGTATCAGAGCTCCGATCATAGCGAACTAGGATTCCTTCTCGAGTCTAGACTATGATCACTAGGGCTCTCACGAAAACATTTTTACACTGCATACCACTTAAGTCCAGATCCAAAAAGTTTTTACAAACAAATGTTGAGCACATTTTATTTATTATTTATAGGCTCAGTCTGGGAGGCTAAGGCTCGGTCTGGGAGGCCGAGGCTCGGTCTGGGAGACCGAGGTAGTTGTCTAGTGGGACTAGGAAGTCAGTCTGAGAGGCTGGTAGAATTGGCTAGTGGGACTAGGAAGAGCAGTCTGGGAGGCTGGGAGGCTGGGAGGCTAGTGGGACTAGGAAGAGCAGTCTGGGAGGCTGGGAGGCTAGTGGGACTAGGAAGATCAGTCTGGGAGGCTGGGAGGCTAGTGGGACTAGGAGAACTATTTGATTGCTTAATTGGTGACTAATGTGTTTACCTGATTGTATGATTGATTATTTGTGCATATTTGTGTTTATGATACAGACACTATGGATTCATCAGGCACTGGTGAGTCGGACACTACGGGTCCTATGCCCATCGTATCAGACGACCGAGAGTCATCGGAGCATGAGGTACACACTTCAGATGTTACCAGCACGGATGAGGATGATTTTCAGCCCTTCGCGCTACCCGATGTTGTCGTCGAGCCCGCTGATGGCCCTTTTGCTGGGGATTTGCCGCTCGTGGAGATCCCTGCCCCTACACCTCTTGCCGCTTATCCTGCTCTTGATATGCTCCTTGACGCCGACGCTGATGACGACGTCGATTTGTTTGATGACAAGCCCCTGGAGGATGATATTGAGGGCGAGGCCCTTATAGCCGACGGTGGTCTTTTGCTGCTCGCAGATGCTCCTGCTGAGGAGTCACCTGCTCATTCACCCGTCCCAGACTCTTTCGAGTCTGTGGCCTCTGCACCGTCGCACACTCAGGGTGCGCAACACTATTCTCATGCCTCAGATCCCGATAGAACATCATCTGCTGCACCTGCCCCGAGCTACGCCTTTGATCACGACATTGAGGAGGATTCTGACCCTGTCTTTCTACCTGGGTTTGACCCAGATCAGGACCTTGAGTTTATACCCCTGGATCAGCCTATGGAGGACCCAGTTGACCCCGTTGACCCTGCGTTTGCTGACCACGCAGATTTTGAGATAGAGTTCGATGACCCAGAGCCTGCCATGGCCCCCGAGCCGGTAGCCGCTCCTGACCCTGTGTTTGAGCATGACCCTATTCATGCTGGCGTACCCATTGTTGACCCTGTGATTGCTGATCTAGATGATCACCCTGTTGATGCTCCACTATTGGAGGGTGATCATGTTGTTGCTGCTGCTCAGGCTGATGCCCCTCTCATCGCTGATGTACCCACTGAGCCTGTTGTTGACGCTCCTCTTCCTGATCCTGTTCCTTTGGAGCCCGATCATGCGCTATTCGCGACTCATATTGATCCCCGTTATGCGCACACCCAGAATGGGTGGATTGATGCTGATGATGAGTACCCGCCTTTCGTGGTACCAGTTACACCCGCTCCAGCCCCTGTGTCAGTTCCTCCTGAGGTTCCTATGCATCCCGTTCATACCACCGATGCACGTCACATGGATTTCCCTTTTTCGTTCGCTCAGTACACACCTCCAGCCCGACCTGGAGAGGGTTCCTCGACTCATCCCTTCGGCCATGTGCCGACATCTGTCCCAGTTATACCACAGTTTTCTTATGCTATTCCCCCTGTTCCACCATTTTCTGTGCCACTTTTACCCCAGCGAGTGAGCCATTCCTTTGGACGTCACCACCTTTTATGCCGCCATCTGACCCCTACCATCCTTTTCATATGGGGTATTCTATTGAGGACATTCTTATGTCATTTGTTGTCCAGCAGGAGGCTCTCACGAGGCGTATACAGGAGCTCGAGAGAGCTCAGCCACCGCCATGCCAGTGTCAGGGCCAGACCCACCCTGCTTTTTCGCAGCCCCCTCGACCGTTGCCACCAGACTCTGCTGCACGTCTTTGGGCACTGGAGCAGCAGATGGCTTCCTGGTTGCGTTCCCAGCGAGCCATGGAGGAGGACTGGCTCCATTTGCGTCGTTTGTTCTATTCCCATTTTCCCCCTCCTCCACCGCCATCAGTGTAGGGCATCTTTAGTACAGCACGGGTGGACTTTGGTGAGAAGACGGTGATTGCTCTGACCGCACAACTTTTTGGAGACTGCATTCTGATCCTGACTTTTGTTGATATGTATATGGATGTATTGACACTGATTTGATATATTTTTGGACTAGGGTAATGTAGCCCTTAGTCGTTGATGTTGTATGACACTATTATGTACTTGTACACTTTACCATGTGGTCTCAATTTATGGCAATGCAATCGCAGTATTCTCATCATATGTGATGTTTTGATTGATTATTTATGATTTATAACATGGGATGTTGTGTGATTGATATAATTGTAACATCGGATGTTATGTGATTGGTCTATTTATAACATGAGATGTTATGTACTATTACTATCATTATATACGTACGCTTTACTATGGCCTGACCCACGTAAACACATCGTTTAGAAGATGCCGCAGAGACGTCAAACGCAAATGCCTACCAATGAGGCAGAGCTTCAGCAAGTCATCGCTGCTGCCATCGCACAGTACGCCGCCTCTCAAGGAGGGACTAGTGGAAGTAATTCTGGCAATACTGGCAACAACAATCTGCCTCATGGTAATACTAAGTCATTGAGACATACCATGATACAATTGGATATCTCTAGCAAGGATGCTAATGCCATTCATGTGTTGTAACATATGTGCAGGGTGCACCTACAAGCAGTTCCTAGACTGCAAACTTGTCAACTTTGATGGCACCGGAGGTGCTGTTGCTTTTGTTCGTTGGGCCGAGAAGACGGACTCAGTTCTCCGCATGAGCAAGTGTGCCCCAGACCAGCAAGTTACCTACATTTCGGGGCTATTCTTGGACGGAGCCCTGTCCTGGTGGAATTTACAAGTCCAAACACTTGGTGAAGCCGCTGCATACGCAATGACATGGAACGAGCTGAAGGAGCTCATGCGTCGGAAGTATTGCTCTCGTGCAGAAATTCAAAAGTTGGAAACTGAATTTTGGCACCTGAAGATGGAAGGTCCGAAAATCGCAGAGTATGTTCAAAGGTTTCACGACCTGTCTCATGTGGTACCTTATATGGTCACACCGGAATTCAAGCGGATTGAGCGCTTCATTTGGGGTTTAGCTCCTCAAATCATAAGTATGGTGACCTCATCCAAGCCTGCAACAATTACTGAGGCAATTGATCTGAGCGTGGCTCTCACTGAGGAGGCTATCCGCCTAAACAAGTTTTCTGATGCTGAGCCAAAGAAGAAAGAGACTCATGTCGAGTCGTCCGGGGGTAACAAAAGAAAGTTCTCAAACTTCAAGCAAGGCACCAGTGGGGTTGATAAGAAAGGTGAGTCAAGCACGCCAGCTCAAGTTACAGCTGGTACAGGAAGGAAAGGAAAGGGATATCTGGGCACCCATCCCAAGTGCAACACCTGCCAGCGTCACCACTCAGGCCGATGTGGTCTAAAAGTATGTGAAGCGTGTGGGAAAACTGGTCACTCAAAGGATTCTTGCTGGGCTACTGTTGGCCAGGGAGTCCAAGGAGGAGTTGGAAATAGAAACAATAACCGGGGTGGAAATGGAAATCGCCCACAAGGAAACAATGGAGGGAATGGGAATCGTGGCAACAACGCAAATCAAGTTGGTACTGGTAATGCGAACCGAAACAACAATAATCAAGCTGGAAATGGAGGAGGAAACGGGCAAAGACCAGGATGCTTTAACTGTGGTGATATTGGGCACTATAAGCGGAACTGCCCAGAATTGAACCAAGCCCGTGGAAGAGTTTTCAATATCGAAGCGAGGGAAGCGCGCCAGGATCCCAATGTCGTTACTGGTACGTTCCCTGTAAACCAACACTATGCATCCGTTTTATTTGATACTGGTGCCGAATATAGCTTCGTATCGTTAGAGTTTAAGAATATGCTTGGATTAGCCGCTAGTAAGTTAGATATTCCCTACTCAATCGAATTGGCTAATGGAAAGTTAGTAGAAGCCAATGAAGTGGTCAGAGGTTGTGTGATCGAGTTGGGAGAGCGGGAGTTTGCTTTGGATCTACTACCAGTCCAGTTGGGAAGCTTCGACGTGGTAGTAGGGATGGATTGGTTATCAAGCAACAAGGCATAAATTGTTTGTCACGAAAAGGTCGTTCGTATTCCAACCGAATATGGTGAAACAATTGTGGTTCATGGAGAGAAGCGTGATACGCCTTTAAGAATTATCAGCTGCCTGAAAGCGCGAAAGTGTTTGCAGAAGGGATGTGCTGCCTTCCTGGCACACATAGTAGATAAGAAAGCTGTTGAGCCGAAAATCGAAGACATCCCTGTCGTAAGGGAATATCCAGAAGTCTTTCCAGAGGACTTGCCTGGATTGCCACCTCAGAGGCAAGTAGAGTTTCGCATCGATTCAGTTCCAGGCGCCGCGCCTGTGGCTAAGGCACCTTATTGACTTGCCCCATCTGAGATGCAAGAACTGTCGACACAACTTCAGGAGTTGTTAGATAAGGGATTCATCAGACCAAGCTTCTCACCTTGGGGAGCTCCGGTCCTGTTTGTCAAGAAGAAAGACGGTAGTTTTCGAATGTGTATCGACTACCGGGAGTTGAATAAGCTGACGATCAAGAATAGATACCCTCTGCCAAGGATCGATGATCTATTCGACCAACTGCAAGGTTCAAGCTTTTACTCGAAGATCGATTTGCGATCTGGATACCATCAGTTAAGGATACAAGAGGAAAGTATCCCGAAGACAACCTTCAGAACTCGTTATGGACACTACGAGTTCCTAGTTATGCCGTTTGGGTTGACAAACGCGCCTGCAGTTTTCATGGATCTAATGAACAGAGTTTGCAAGCCGTATTTGGATAAGTTCGTGATTGTGTTTATCAACGACATTTTGATTTACTCAAAGACAAAGGCTGAGCAAGAACAGCATCTAAGAGCTATTTTGGAGCTGCTGAAGAAAGAACAGTTGTATGCCAAATTCTCTAAGTGCGAGTTTTGGCTACGTGAAGTCCAATTCCTTGGACATGTGGTAAATGAAGATGGAATTCATGTGGATCCCACCAAGATCGAAGCGATCAAGAATTGGGAGATGCCAAAGACGCCAACCGAGATTCGACAATTCTTGGGTTTGGCTGGCTACTATCGAAGGTTCATTGAGGATTTTTCAAAGATCGCTTAACCATTGACACTCCTCACGCAAAAAGATAAGAAGTTTGATTGGGGAATCAAACAGGAAGAAGCGTTCCAGCTATTGAAAGATAAGCTCTGCAATGCGCCGATCTTAGCACTACCGGAAGGTACCGATGATTTTGTGGTATACTGTGACGCTTCGCGTCAAGGATTGGGTTGCGTGTTGATGCAACGCCAGAAGGTTATAGCTTACGCATCGCGTCAACTGAAAGTGCATGAAAAGAACTATACCACGCATGATTTGGAACTCGGAGCAGTAATATTTGCATTAAAGATCTGGAGACACTACCTATATGGTACGAAGTGTACAATCTTCACAGATCATAAGAGCCTACAACACATATTCAACCAGAAGGAGTTGAATATGAGACAGAGACGATGGGTTGAGTTGTTGAATGACTACGACTGCGAGATAAAGTATCATCCAGGGAAGGCGAATGTGGTCGCCGACGCCCTAAGTCGAAAAGAAAGGATCAAGCCCATAAGGGTTAGGGCTTTAGAGATGATTATCCAAACCGATCTTTCCTTGCGCATTCGTGCCGCGCAGAAAGAAGCTCTAAAGGAAAGAAACCTTGAAGAAGAATATCTCCGTGGGATGGAGAAGCAATTGGTGCCAAACGAGGAAGGAACGTTATGTTTTATGAGAAGGATTTGGGTTCCTCTGTTTGGAGGATTGAGGAAAGTTATTTTTGATGAAGCTCACAAATCGCGGTACTATATCCATCCAGGAGCGGATAAGATGTACCAAAATCTTAAGGATTATTATTGGTGGCGTAGGATGAAAGGCGATGTTGCTGTTTATGTGAGAAAATGTTTAACGTGCGCTAAAGTGAAAGCGGAATACCAGAAGCCTTCAGGACTTCTGCAACAACCTGAGATTCCCAAGTGGAAGTGGGAACAAATTTCAATGGATTTTATTACAAAGTTGCCAAGAACGCCAAGAGGTCATGACACTATTTGGGTAATAGTGGACCGATTAACGAAGTCTGCGCACTTCTTACTCATCAGGGAGAAGGATAACACGAGCAAGTTGGCTGAAATTTACATGAGAGAAATCGTTACGCGCCATGGAGTACCTCTCTCAATCATCTCTGATAGAGACGGAAGGTTCGTATCAAGGATTTGGCAATCCTTCCAAGAAGCTTTTGGCTTGCAATTAAATCTGAGCACTGCATTTCACCCACAGACCGACAGACAAAGCGAGCGAACGATACAGACTTTGGAAGATATGCTGAGAGCATGTGTGATGGATTTGGGCGGTAGCTGGGATAAGCATTTGCCATTGGTCGAATTTTCATACAACAACAGCTACCACACCAGTATTGGTGCCGCGCCATTTGAAGCTCTATACGGCCGCAAGTGCAGATCACCGCTTTGTTGGTCTGATGCAGGTGATAAACAATTGGTTGGTCCTGATGTGGTACAGGAAACCACAGATAAGATTGCACAGATCCGAGATTGCATCAAGGCGGCTTGTGATCGTCAGAAATGCTATGCGGGTCGAAGAAGGAAACCTCTGGAGTTTGAGGTAGGTGATATGGTTTTGTTGAAGGTATCACCCTGGAAGGGTGTGGCACGCTTCGGGAAGCGTGGAAAGTTGAATCCGCGGTATATTTGTCCATTCAGAATTTTGGAAAGAATTGGGTTAGTAGCCTACAAGCCGGACTTACCTGCTGAACTGAATGGTGTTCACGATACATTTCATGTATCAAACTTGAAGAAAAGTCCAACTCAAGATACCGTTGTCATTCCCACCGACGAGATTCATGTTGACGACACGCTCCATTTTGTCGAAGAACCGGTTGAGGTTACAGATTGGAAGATCAACAAAACCCGCCGGAGCAGTGTCAAGCTCGTCAAGGTACGTTGGAACGCAAGGCATGGTCCTAAATACACCTGGGAGCGTGAGGACCGAATGAAAGAAAAGTACCCCCACTTATTTCCCAAGAACCCTGCATCTAGAAGTAGAACTTAAAATTTCGGGACGAAATTTTTCTAACGGGGGGAGAATATGACAACCCTCACCAAATCAGGTATCCGTACGACTTAATTAATATTTACTTACTGTGCTTGCTTGAAATTATGGATAAACTGCTATCTGAATACTGATACATGAACTTACTTGCATCATACCTTATTTGCTGTCACTCCATTATTTACATACAGAACTTTAGTGACAACCTTGATGCACAAAAGCACAGTAGCACAATGAACGGATAACCCATTTAATATGCTGATATAGCCAGCACCAGGCAGGCACTGCCTCTAAGGCCTGTATGGGCCAGAGATAGTTTTCTACACTAGTAGAGAGTGTAGGGATATGAGGGTTGTAGAACTGCGTCACTAGGTATAAGTTATAGTGACCGGATGTGCCTAAAACGTACTTTAAATACAAAATTCAGCACTTTAAATAAAAATTCAGCATTTAGCCAACTAATAAAGTGCCAAAACATGGGAAAAATATTACTAGACACTTTCCAAAGTGTCGGGAATAAGTTGTGTCACTAAAAATAGTATTAACGACATTTTAAAGCTTTTTAAGCACTTTAACGGATCCCTATCCAACCGAACAACCGGACTATACCCGGAACATAAAAATATTGTCATTAACATTGTTTTTCTTTTTCTGAGCCAGTTAGGGTCCCCGAATACCCTAATCCCCGTTATATATTACAACACACATATTAACTAATTTTGCTTCATAACTAAACTAACCATCACTAACCATTTAGTTCAAAACAAACCAAGTGCCACCCCCTTATGTCCGATCGGTTTCCCTAGGAAACCACCACCACAAAATTTTGATTATTTAATTTATGATTGTCCCAGATCTTTCCTACACTTTGTACAATGGATAATTAAGAAATATGTGTTATAAGTATGCATGAGGATCACTACTTTCATTTACTCAAACCCTTAACCAAAATTTGCTTTTCCTTCTTTCTTCTTGCCACACTCTCAGGCGAACCCCCTAACAACTCCCCACCATTTTCAAGTTTGTATTAAGCCACATTATTTACATACAAAGGAGAAGGGTCACGCATAAGGAGACCCGGTGCTTACGGAATCGCGAGGACCTCACCACAACGCAATTAACCGCCTATTTTTCGACTAGTTTCTTCCCTAGCCTCGAGCTAGTAGTAAGTGACTCTAAACGCCTTCTTGATCTATTCTAAAGTGGTTAAAATGAACTTTGTCTGTTAAAAATCATGAACATACAAGATGACATGCTAAAAGTTTACAAAGATGATAAACATGTTGGATAAAATCATTAGAGTTGTGTAAAACTTGTAAGACTTGTTTTATTGTGATTATTTAGTGTTGATCTATACTAGTAGTAGCTCGGATCGTCATCTAACCCGGTTAAGTCGTGTCCATGAAACATGACTTAGGATATGTTAAAGTGTGAAAGTGGTTAGATGAAGAACACTACTACTATTAAACATGCACTTGTGTAAAAACAATATTTCTTATGAAATGGAGTTGTAAACTAGTAGATCTACGGATCTACAAGTGGTATTTTCGAAGAACCAAGTGTCAAGTGAAATCATGTTTCTAAACCGGAGCTTTACTAAATAAGAGTGATTTTTGTAAACACACAAGTGTGTAAACACTTGTGTAACATAAAGTTTGACAAAAGAACTATTTTTGTAAATGTTGACGAGAAGTTGTAAAGATGTAACTTCTTTAAAAACGAAACTTTCAAGAAACCGGATTGATTTATACAAAGATCCACTAAAAGTAATGGAAAGTTACTACATATTTTGGATAAACCACAAGTTCATGTATTTTTGCGATTTATATCTATTTGGCTAGTTTGATGGTTTGAATATTGTTTATTGTTGATTGAGAAATTGTTGATTTGAATTTTAAAAGAAAATGATACGCTTGAAAGCGTGGCCACCTCCAGTTACAGGGGAAACTCTGGCGAAATTTTTCCAAAAACCTAACACTTGGAAATATTTTCACCACAAGTGTTATAAACATATTTCTAACTTGTTTTCAAAAATGTAAATTTCGCCACGATTTTATTTACAAAATTTCTAAGTGTCGGAGGTGAGATTTTCACAAAATAAAACTTGAAAAATATATATTTAGTATACATATTTTTCATAACAACACTTGTGAGATTTTTTTATGATTATTTCGTGAACTATACAAATATTATTTTTAGGGTAAAAATAATATTACCGAATGTTAATGATTCCAAAATAATACGAACGCCTTCACAATAAATATTAAGTTACAACGGTATTATTAATACCACCCGATCTTTAAACGTAACTTCACACATATCAATGGCCTTGCAAACCATTGGTGATCTCTTTTTCCTTATTTGCTACATACCAGGATTTTATATATACAAAGGTTTTATTACTCACTTACACATGAACTCGCTCAACATTATTGTTGATTTTTCCAACTTACATGTATTTCAGGGAACTAAAGATCTGGCGCGGTATGTTACGTTTTCCCGCTGCATAAGAGTTTCGAGGTCATCCAAGTTTAGGGGATGTGACTTTTACCTGGACGAGTCACAGTCCTTAAACTGCGTTTATTTCATGTTGGTGTTTGTGTCTTTCAAACAATGTTTTTATGTTATCAGGTTGTAGTTTCCGTTGCATGAGTCAACGCCTTAAGACAATGTTGTGTTACTTTTGTTTTAAAACTTAAATCAATGGATGATCTTGCATGGTTTTATTTTCATATAGCTTTGTTATGATTAAGCTATGGTATTAAGAAGTCACACCAAATTAACCACGCTTCCGCAAAGCCAGGGTGTGACAAGCAAATATAGAAAATGCGAAGAACTCTAGCAATACTCTTTATATTATCACGAGACCACTCCCCCAGAATAAGAGCATCATCTGCGTAAAAAAGGTGGGTTAAATCTCCTTCCTCGTTTGAGAAACGAACGCCCTTAAACACACCCAACTCATTCGCTTTCTTTAGCAACCAGGAAAGGGCTTCCATAACTATTAAGAATAGAAAAGGAGACAAAGGGTCTCCTTGTCGTAGGCCCTTTTCGCAACCAAAATCAAAAGTCGGCGAACCGTTCACTAAAACCGCGGCCCTGGAAGAGTAGCATATACCTTTGATCCACTCGCACCACAAGGGGTGAAAACCCATTTGAGACAAAATAGAAATCAGAAAATGCCAATTGACGTTGTCATAGGCTTTTTCAAAATCTATTTTTAACATAAACGCCTTTCTTCTTCTTTTTTTTTACCAATCCATAACTTCATTAACCATGAGAGGCCCATCTAAGATGAAACGACCAGCCAAGAAAGCCGATTGAGTATCAGAAATAACCTGACCCATTACTTTTTTGAGGCGATTAGCAAGAATTTTGGAAATAACTTTACTAACCATCCCAATAAGGGTAATAGGCCTGTAATCCCTGAGCCCCAAAGGAGTTTTAACCTTTGGAATCAAAGTGATGAAAGAAGAACCGCAACCAGGACTGAAAATACCCGAAGCATGAAACTCCACAAGGATGTTAAAGAAATCCTCCTCAAAATAATTCCAGAATCTTTTAACAAACCGAAAGTTGAAACCATCCGGACCGGGGGCTTTATTAGAACCACACTCGAACGCCGCTTCTTTAATCTCCTGCTTAGAAAACATGGCAACCAAAGCATTTCGATTAACATCATCAAGTTTCTTCATACCTGGGCATACTAAAGACGGTCGAATATGGGCACTTTCCTTGAAATGATTTCGGAAGAACTTTAACACCTCTCTCTTGACTATAGCCGGTTTGGTAACCCAATTGCCATCAATTAAAATACCCGGAATGGAGTTTCACGCTTTCCTACCATTAACAACATTATGAAAGAAAGAAGAATTCTCATCGCCCAAAGAAGCCCATTTGACCCGAGATTTCTGTCTCATATCTCGCGTCTTATGATGCTCAATTTCACCTAGCGCTTTGTTGCATTCTGCCCAAATCCAAAGATCTTCTTCCTCCAAGTCTTTAATCTCCATTTGGACCTCAAGATCCTCTTTTTCTCTTCTTAAACGAGCCTCGTCTTCCACCTCCTTAGATCTGTACAATTGGAACCAATCTTTTAAGGAAGCCCGAAGTTTTTTCAACTTGTTCATTAAATTTAAATCTACGGCTCCTTCATTAATCCAGCCTTCACAAACCGACTTTATCACTTCCACGCATCCCGGTCTATCAAGCCAAGAATCAAACATCCTAAAAGGTTTTGGGCCGAAATTAGTGTCTGCAACCGAAAACACCAGAGGCGAGTGGTCTGAAAAATCTCTATTAAGCGCCCGGACACAAGCATTCGACCACCTGTTAAAAATGTTATCACAGACAAAAATTCTATCGATTCTACTCCACATGCACACGCCTTTTCTATTGGACATGAACGTAAACTTTAAACCTTTAAGATTGTATTCACGAAAACCTGCTTCATCAATAAAATCATTAAAATCATTGGAGCTAACCGGATCAAAATGAGAATTTTTTCTTTCATCCCGGTTTCTCACTGCATTAAAATCACCGAACACCACCCACCAACCCTCATTATTTCGAACAAGGTTATTTAACCTGGCCCATAAGCTTCTTTTCTCTGTATTCGTGTGAGGAGCATACACATTGACCGTATTAATCCTGACAGACCCAGCCAGAATTGTACCCGCAACATGTAAAAAATTCCTATCTTTGTTCACTGTATCTTTCACAAAAACTTTGGGATCCCAGACAAAAGACCTCCCGAATTACCCACAGCACTGACAAAATCGAAATCGAAGCCCGAACCACCCCAATAACTACACACAGCAGCCGACTGTATATCCCCAGCCATAGTCTCTTGCAACCCCAGGAACGAAATACCAAAATCATTTTTCAACTTTTTAATCCAACTCGATTTACCGGAAACCCCTATCCCTAGAATATTACTCGAAAGACAATTCATTTAATACCACCTTGTACACCTTCAGAGATAATCGATTCAAAAATCAAAGAACGGGACTTACTTAAATCGGCTCCTAGTTTAACACCCAAGTCGACAGTGGCTTCTACTTCGTCTGCTTCAGAAAACGACTGAGCTTGATCTCCACGTGAAGGTTGGTATCCAGGAGACTCGTTTACAGTGACTTCGATTGTATCAGGATGTGAGTTAAGGTCCCAGTTTTGAGAAGTATCAACATTCGGACCTCCCACATCACAAACTGAATCTGAAACAGGCCCATTTTCTTTATCCAAGCCAAGTAAAGGGTCAAGCCCAAAAGGGTCATCTTTGCATTTGGGCTTTTTGCCCACTTTGTTTTTTTTCCAAACTTGATGAATAAGCTGGATTGGGCCTATTTTCGGAGCCCAAAAACGACTTCTTTTTTCTTTTATTGACGATATTCGTGTGGGTCAAAGAATCCGAAAAGTCAACATCACTCCCTTTTTCAAAATTAAATAAAATGCCTGGAACAAAATCTTCACTTTGAATGTCACCTTCCATAAAATTCTCCATAATAATTGGAGACTTCAAAGCACCATCAATGCCATTAATTCTTTCCAAATACAACGGATCCACGTCATTCGCCGGAATAGGAACCTCCGGACACTCTTCTTCTACCGGCACAGCATCATCCGACGACTGATCATCACTTTCCGACGACGCTGAATCATCTTCCGACTCATCTTCCTGCATCGGAACCTTATAAAATTCCTGAACCCACATCCCAGATTCTTCGGAAACCCAAATCGAAAACTTTATATCCCTCCAGGAGATCTTGACTTCTTCACAGGTCCTTTTACCCTCTCCAACTAAGAGTCCGGCATAAACGTAAGAGAGGTCGTCGGCGACGTCCAAACGGACCGCCTTATGAACAATCTTTCCGTAAGCATTCCCGATAGAATCAATAACGTCGCTGTGAATCAAATGTAATGGAATACCAACCATTTTAATCCATGCGAGACGTTCGAAACCAAACGTTTGACCCTCCCACAGTTCCAAAGAAGAAAACCTACCAAGCATCTCTCTAGCATCATTCATAAACGAGGTCACCAACTTCTCATCTTCAAAGGATATAAGAACGGACAAACCACCGAGGTACTGTACCTTGCCTTTCCCTGGACAAATATCATTGAGGATCAAGTATATACTTTTGAGGGCCTCCAAATCGATCAGTCTAGCCACCACCGCCTTTCCATGTAGACCAGAAAAAGCTCTAACATGATCGCCCACAGTCACCGTCCGAATCCGTTCAATGCCCGTAAGCATGTCCGAGAATGAACGGGACCCATTAACGAACGTATCAAAAGACGGACCCTTGCTGAACACCTTCGGGATTTCTTGATTGCTGTTTGAGTGCTTGTTTCCGTTTACACGTTCCTGTCGAATCTCACCTTCTTCTAGAGTGAATCTAGCGATGTTCGCCTTTAACCTACAGTCACCAATACGCGTGTTGCAAATCGACCGAATCAAATCCTTAGAGTCCTTCACATCAAGAAACGAAACAAAACCGAATCTATTCCCCACCTTATCCCTTTTCCGGGCGATATAGAGGTCGTAGATGTCCCCATAAGACCGAATAGAAGCCGACAGATCATTACCGCTGCATTTCTCTGGCAGATTCGTTACAAAAACCTTAGTAATTCTACTTAAGATGTTGGCCGGAATGTTAGTTTTCCGGCCGGCCATTTTGTGATATATGGCAGATTCGTTACAAAAACCTTAGTAATTCTACTTAGTAATTCTATGAAGAAGATATGGATAAGATAAGATAAGATTACATATTAATTTCTTTTTATAAAGAAATAGAAGTTAAATAATAAAAAAAGGAAAAATAATTAAATATTATAAAGAAATAGAAGTTAAATAATAGAAAAAGGTAAAAAGAGTTAAATATTATGTTGGTTGTTGGTTGTAAACATTGGTTGCCTTACCAACCTGGTCATCCGTTTAATTCAATTATTTGATTAAAATAATTTCCTCCAATTTTGTCCAACTCTCCACGTTGCAACCGTTTGTGCAATTTGATCACCATACTGACTAGTCCAACAAACATGGAATGCGAACTAGCAATGCGAACACTACACAAAAGGACGATAATCATAATTTGGCCCAAACCACAGGACCCACCATGTAATTTACTCTATATTAAAAATTCAAGGAAGACAAGATACACGATCCCTATAGATGTGCGTTTTTGTATTATGTTGTTTTTTAATGACAATATTCACTCCTACTCTATTATATCAATAATTCTAACTTTTCACCTATTTTTTTATTAGCAGCTCTTTAGGATTACTGTTTTGTTTTCTATCTATATACATATTGGTAGATCATATAATTATAGAACATATAAAAATCTCAATAAGATCTCTCTAGAGGCAAGCTGCTACTAAATCCTAGCCGCCACCCAGGTCACGTCTCACCAATCCTTCTAAATCCGAGCCGCCACCCCGGTCGCGTCTCACCAATACTTATGAGAGGCAGTCAACATTTGATCCCTAGCCTCCACAGTTCTGTTAGTTCTGACGCCAGCTTCCGCGTCATGTATCAATTCTAGCAGTCACCATATGGCGTGTGTATCAATCATGGCAATCACCTTTCCCCGCCGAGCATCAATTTTGTCGACCAATTCCCTCATCGATTCCAACATCAACCTTTCAATGTCGTGTATCAATTCAAACACCTTCAATGCTATGGTATCAATTTCGACAACCAGTTTTTGCTGTAGTTCATCAATTCTCAGCGATTGCGATTCATCAGTACTAATATGTCGTATATGCATCATACATGGCATCTAGACTATACACGTTGCTCAACGTGACGCTCAAGAAACATAATTCTATGTTTTTCCTAATGTAGAGTTGCAAAAGGATTCAGGCCAGCAACCACATAATGGTGAAATCTAGTTCCAAAAGTGTAAATAAACCCGCCAAATAATAAATAAATATCAAAATCATACACAACAGGATATCGTTATAAGATGCTCCATTAACTTAAAAGATATTTAAAAAAAGAAGCAAAAACATGATTTTTGAGTGACTAACATAGAACATCTTATACACCCAAAAGGGTTTTGAGGATAGTGTCAGCCATCCCATCCGCAAAAGCAAAGAGGTGGCCGGCATTTGTGAGCTCATGGTATTTGATCCATGGGAGACGTTTGGCGATGTAGCGTTGCAGTTTCACAGGAGTAAATCGATCATCATCACCTTGCCATACATGAACTGATCCTTCATTATTTGGAAACGGGTTCTCGAGTTCCATTGGATCAAACTCCCACTTTCCGAATGCAATCACTAGATCACGGTGGAGAGACTCGTATTCTCCTTGTTGTCTTGGCTGGGTCTTTAACACGAAAAAAGAATTAACATAAGGTAGATGCCGCACATAAGTAGGGGTGTGAAATTCTTACAAGAAATTCACAAGTTTAGGTTTAGTCTAAATGGGTTCAGGTCACTTTTGGGTAGACGCGTGAACACATTTAGACGTGGCAATGTCCAGGTCGACTTGACAAGTTTGCGGGTTGACCTGTTTAAGTTTATTTTTTATTTTTATTTTATAAAAAATATATGTTTCAAGTCATAACTTAATTTGATTTATATTAAAGTACATAGATGGTCCTTGTGGTTTGCACTTTGTAACGCATTTAGTCCCCAACCAACAAATCTAAAGGTTTTAGCAGGTCCGTCCAAGTTAGGGACTAAATGTGTTACAAAGTACAAACCACAGGGACCATCCATGTGACTTTTGGCAAATTCGGGGACTAAATGCGTTACAAAGTGCAAACCACCGGGACCATCCGTGTACTTTTGGAAAGCTAGGGACCAAATCCAAATTTTTGGTAAACCGAACTTTAAAGAAAGAAGACAAATGAGCATCATGTTTATAATTTAAAATGTTATTACTTTATATAAATTTATATGGTTGTAAAATTGTAATTTTAGAGTAACAATATGTAAAAAAATCAAAATAAAGTTTTTGGGTTAAGTGGGTCATGTTCGTGTCAACCTGTAAAAACTCTTGTCATGTTCACGTTCATGTCAAATATAACCCACCTGCCCGTGAACACGGCCCATTTAACACCCATAGACATAGTGTACCTTTTGTGCTTCTGTTTGACCATTAAACTTGGAGAGAACTTCCATGTCCGGGGGAGAAAACATATCAAGGGATTGAGAAGCAACCGAGGAACTCGGGAACCATTTTTGAGTATTCCACCAATGGGTCAGCCATGGTAGGTGGTGAGCAACACGGAGACACCATTGGTCCTGCTTGAACATCTCGGAATATACTTCATTAGATATGTTTGATGGGAAGCTAGGCCACCAGTGATTGACTACCGGAGCAATGAGACCTACTCCAGCTAGTCTATTTACACAAAAAATACACATTAGTACAAATTGGAGTAAAATGCCATTTTCGTCCCTGCAGTTGGCCAGTTTTGCCCAAAGGTTTGTTTTTCCGCATCTGGATCCAAAAGGTTTGAAATCTAGTCATTTTCATCCGGCTCGTCAACTCTATGGGTATTTTCGTCTTTTTACCTATATTATTTTTGTTTTTTATTTAGTAAGAGTATTTTTAAATGATTGTACATCAAATGAAAATGACCGAATTGCCCTTTAACTTAACAAAAAAGACGGAAATACCTCTGATTTAACAGAGACAAATGGATGGAGTTAATGAGCCGGATGAAAATGGCAAGATTTCAAACCTTTTAGATCCAGATGTGGAAAAAAACATTTGGATGAAAGTCGCAAAATTGGCCAAACCTCAGGGACGAAAATGACATGTTACACGTACACATTGCTCCAAAGAAATTAAAAATAACTACCAATAACGATCAGCACCTGTGAGGGATGTACTTGAGGCAAGACCAAACCAATTCTCCACCCATAGACATTCCGACCACATAAAATTTAGACCCGAGTCCTAGTTGATCAGCGAGCTCCTCTATATCCAAAGCTAAACTTTTCAGAGTCCGGTTAGGATCCGGATCACTCTCTCCATAACCAGGTCGGTCAAATGAAACAGTGTACACCTTTAAATCTTCGATAAGAGCCTGTAAAGATCATGTTATATATTAGTTGCAACAAAAACGTTCATCTCGGAGGAAAATAACATAACTTATTTATTCCTTATTTCAAGTTAATCAAAGGCTTCAATTTCCATTTCACAAGTTTTTAAATTGCTATATATATATTCCGCATGATATTAAAATTACCGATATCCCACCGCGATAACCGATATCTCAAACATTGGTCCTTGACGACCGATATTCGATATTTTACCGCATTAACTGCTTAGATCTAGTTATTATAGCTTCAAACAGCACGAGTATATCCATACGCTATTTTCTCAAGCGTGTTTTACAACTATAGCTAACTATCTGATTTTGATTACTCAACACCACATAATCCCTATTGAAACGTGCATCCAAACATTCACTTAGCATGTAAATATCTCAATAAGTGTGTACATTTAATAGTTAATTTTAGTTAACAAAACACCGAAAGGACATGAGGAGAATGAACGATAAATACCGGGGAGGCTGCAGTGGCAAAAAGATTATGATGTTTGCAATTGTCAAAACCATGAACATAGATAATTTTATACTTGGCTGTCTCTTTCGGAACACCGTATTCTAAATAGGACAAATGCCTTCCATCACGAAGCTTAATCCTGGGGGATGTAACAGGTGGACCATCTGGAGATCCACATATCTTTGGAGGTGGTGGACGTGTTGCTTGATAGGCCCACGCAAGAACCCCAGAAAAGAAGACGAGCAACACTTTCTTGAAAATCCCTGAAACTTAGTAACGTAAGATTCATGATAGCATGTATAAGAAGCCAAGCCAGATGAAGTTTCGAAATCACTTAAGTGGTGTTAAAAGCATGTTATTTAAGTTTGAAACTAGAGTATGAGTTCATTCTCTGATTCCAAGCTTAACCCATGAAAATTTACCCTTGGTATTTGATACAAACGCGTAGGCATAAAAAAACTTTACTTGGCTACTAAAAACTTAGGAGAGTCATACTACACCAACAAGGATACTCTGCCCCTTACAATACCCTTTGCGTATTTAAGTTGCACGTTTGTCATTCGCATTCTTTACCGTACAATATCTTTGATCAATTAGGCGTCTTAGAGGTGACATCATTTACCAACTAAGTCAAACGATTGGTATTATTTAACCTTGCTTGGAACTAAAATCATTAAAAAAGATAAATTTTTTATGGTGAATAAACTGCCTGATCTGGTCAAATCCAACTGCAACCAGACACTTTTAATTATGAACGTGTTCATATCGTTGGGATCCTGATTCCTTCCTGGATGAAATTCAAAATACTTCTTCATCAACTGCGTGATCCTAAACGCAAATCTAACGATTTTGAATACACTTAAATCTTTCAATCTGAAGCTCCAATCACATCTCTAATAAAGTAATACCTAGAATCCAACTTGGATTGGTTTAAATTCAAACCTAAATCTGACATCAATTCCTTCTAAGTTGACTTAAATTGAACACTTATGAAACCTGTTTACTATTTAGTAAATCTTTCTTCTTCCCTATTCCTTATATAAATATATTAAAACTGGATCCTAGTTTCTGAACGAAATTAAAAGAATCTTGTGAACGAATCTAATTATTTTGAAAACAGTAACAAAGTAAAACCTAGATCGGTTGGAATTAGAACTCAAAAGTGAGCTGAATTCCTGCAAATTGAAACGTGTAAAAGAGCAGGTATAAAGACCTTTAGGAAGAGCAGAGGAAGAAGAGGATTTAGCTTTCCTGGTGTGTGACCTAGCTGATGCAGCTGAAATCTTCCTCGTAACACCAGCTGCCATTGTTTTCGATGATTGCCCACTCGACGGTCTTGAGTGTTTTTCGCGACTTCACTTCTTAACGTCAAGTGTTTGGAAAGAGTTGTTAACTTATATAAGTCATTCATCTCAAAAATAACTTCTCTAACGCCATCCGTAGTCATAAGGTCTTTTGGGGGCGTTATGTGACATGTGTCATGCCACGTCACTACGGGGCTTTATAGGGTGTTATGCAAGTTGAGGCCGTAGTCATAAAACCCCTTTATCATCATTACTCATTATTTTAATTTTCAGTTTTTTAATTAATTTCTAAGTTTTTTAAAATTAAAAATCATTTCATTAAATAAAAAAAAAGTACAATAAAATAAAAAAAAACATTAAACTAGAAAAAAAACTGCAAATAAATAAAAACAGAAAATTAATTAAAAAACTGAAATATGTTTAATTGCAGGGACCAAATATGTTAAAAACCAATTCTAAAAACCAAGTTTTAAAAACAAATTTTAGATATTGAGACTTGCATGGACCAAATATGTTAAAAATAAATTTTAAAAACCCTTCTTCCTTCTTCCTCTTTCTTCCTCTTCTTTCTTCCTTCTTCCATACCTGCGACAAAAGAGAGCCCCACCCCTTCTTTGAAACCTGCAACAAAACAGAGCCCCCCCTCTTCTTCGAAACAGATCTAACAATTTTGGATGTATATATATATATATATGTTTGAGTGGGGAAAACCAGAAAATACAAAAAAAAAAAAAATCAAACTTCAATCCAGTAACGCCGCTATCCACATCGCGCTCCTCAAAATTTTTTGGCCATACCGCCCTTCGTGGCGGTGTTCTTGGGCGCTTTCCGGCGCTATGCGGGGGCATAGCGCCCTACTACGTTTGCTCTAACACATAAAACTTCAAATGCTATAAAAAAAACTTATTAACTTTTATAAGTGAATAAGTCGTAAGTTACTCAAAAATAAGCTAACTCAAATACACGCAGAGTAAACGTAGGTTTACGGGTGTCTTTGGGATTTTTTTTACCTTTTTTTATATCCTTTTCTTTTTTAACTCACAAATTTTAACTTCTTCTTTTCTCCTTTTTAAACTATAAAAACTCCTTCTCGAGTGCATATTCAAACACTATAAAAAAACATATGGAGATCTACATTCCTTTGCTTCTAAGAGGCTGTTTGGCTAAGCTTATTTAACTCAAAAAAAAAAAAAAAACATTTTGTTAAAAGGACTTATTGACTTATAGCTTTTTGAAAAGCAGTTTTTTAAAAAAAAATATTTGAATTAGCTTATGTGGTGGGAAAAATCAATAAGTCAATAAGTTTTTTTTTTTTTTAAAAGTGTTTGGTTTATTCATGTAAAATGACTAAGGAGCTTCAAAAAACCACTATATTCTATGAAAAGTTAAAAGGAGCTCCAAAAAGTCATAATGTTCTAACTTTTCAGAACTGACTTTTCTTCTCTATACAAGAAGTCATTTTAAATAAGTTCTTGTGAGTTTGCCCAACATTTTTTCTCATTATTAACTCTTTATAAAAGTCAATCTATCTATACTTTCTATAAAAGGAGAAATCCAAGTGACATAAGAAAAACTGATGTGTTAGCTTGAGAGCATGTCCAACAAGGTTTTTCTTATGTCATTATTACATCATAATGCCTAATATTAAAAGACTTTAAAATTCAAAGTTGGCCCACATTTAAGATGCAAAGGTCTGCTGAGGGAAAGGTCTGCCCATGTTAAGACTAATATAAAATAACATTTAAACTTTTGTTTAAACATCTGCCCACAACATTTTATAATCAAACATCAGTTCCCAATAAACATCTGTTGAGATTCAAAATTCTGGCTCCACATTCAAAATTCAAAATTCAAACCATATATTCCAATCCTATAAATAAGGGTTAATAATCTGGCTTCACATTCAAATCTCTCCCGCTCACATCTGTGATCATATCTCTCACTCTCAAATGCATCTTTCTCGTGATTCAGTCGCTAATCTCCGATTACACTTCTTTGTTCGAATGTTTGTTGATTATGTTTACATGTTATCGTTCCAATATCATTGTTCTAACATCGTCGTTTCAATGAAGCTTCCCATCACACATCAACCTTTCAATATCGATGTTGCAGTATCATTGTTGCAACATCGTGAAAAGTTGCATGTGTTATCTTCTTTGATGGGAGAGTTGCATTGTTCGATTTTCGTTAAATCGAAAGTCAGGTTTTCTTGCCTCAGGAAGATTTTCTCCTTTTATAGAATGGATAGATTCGTGCAATATCGTGAAAAGTCAGATGTACTACAACAGTTGAGAAGAGACCTTTGCATGTTAGGTTTGTTTCTGATTTTGATTAACTGTTGATGATGTTGAGAGTTTTTATAGACACTGACATTTTAGAATATTAAGATGTATGTTTATATTATTAAAATGAAACGACTACATAGAAAAATACAAATTTAAAGAAATATTTATAAAGTATTACACGCTAGAGTTAACACTTGCTAGGATTTCGTAGACTCTGGCCTTTCTCCATGTGATTTCATGTTCTCTTTTGATTTTCAGGTCAGTTAGCATGTTGCAGATTTCCTGATCCTGATTTAGAAGTTGTGTCATTAACTCTTCTGTATTCTTCTGGAACTCTGATGGAGGAGAATGGAGGACTTCTTCGAGCAATGCTATGTTGTTCCAAGTTTTGTTGTATTATATCGAATTTCCTGTTTAGTTCTTTGTCTGTTCTTTGTTCTTTCAGTGACCACATGGAGAACTGTGTTTTAACATTGCTGGTGTCTGACCAGTGGTAGAAGCTGAAGTTTGCCATGTAGTTTTTTTGTTGGTTTTCTGATTTGGAACAATTTTTGACAGAAAGTGATTTGTAGGGCAATTTGTTGATGTTTTGAATCAAAAGTAATCATCGGGGTTTTATAGAGTTTAAAAACGCGTCTACATAGTAAATCAAGAGGCTAATTGTAATTTTGATAATCTTCTTTTGTTCTTTGAACTTCGAAATTTTGTCCCTTGGGTTTCTTGGTATTTAATTTTACAGTTTTCCCATAAAAGTTGGTGTTTGAAAAGGTTTTTGCATTAAAAGATTGTTGTTTTGAAATATACATTAATATGTTTATATTAAATGTACATGTTATACCAAATTTCAGTATATAAACTCATAGTCACTTCACCTGTTTTTCATCACGTTTTCCTATGAAGATATCATACTTTCAGGAAAGTCGAGTAATATAGTTTATTCAAATGGCGTCATTCACAAATGCAAAATCAGATGATTTAAAGCAGCGTTTTGTTAGGCAAATCGAGGAACAGGTGTATGAAGATAGGGCTACTCTTCAAGAGTTGAAGAGATGTTTAGATGGATTGCAAGTTGGCCTGTTCACTAGAGAGCAGGTTTCCAGAGATCTAATGCGGATGCCTTCAACTTCCGTTCGTGAGCTTTGTGTTGTCAGTAATATAGAGTGCGGTGATAGGGACGTGGAGTTCATGTAACACCCCGAAAACGGGTTTGGTAATCAAACCACGTTAATACTAAAGGACGGGTAAAATACAGTTAGTGGTAAAACTTACCCGGTAAATTTTAGGATTTTAAATAAATAAATCTAATATTTATTAAAAGGATGGGAAATACTTTGAGAAAGCAAAGTATATAAAAGGCCCGAGACTTAACGGGACTTAAAATAAAACGGGTTTTAAACAAGATAAATAACTAGGAAATAAATAACCTAGTACAAGTCTTGTAATTAAGTGAAAGAACAAAATTATTCAAGTTATAAACCAAACAAAAGTTGAGGGGCCTATGTTGTTAAATTTGAAACTTAATAACATAAACCAAAATTAAAACACACCAAACACCCACTTTGGGATGTCTGCTCGATCAAAGAAGCAAGGGGCGACATGGGTTTTCTTCAAACCCTAAAATCCTCACAAAATTCACAAATTGAAGCCTCTAATCAAGTCTAAATCGAATCTCAAGCACAAATTCATGATCACCTAGTTGAAAGGATCATAAGGTATGTAAAATTTTAATGTTTTGATTCATCTTGATTTCTAGGTTAATTGTGAGAAACTGAAATTGAGGTTAAATATGTCATGCATGGATGAATCTTGAAGTAGTATGATGTCTAGGAGTAAGCCCTAGTTAATAACTAGTTGAATTAGTGTTGAAATTATAAAGCTCATGATCATCCATTATGGGTGTTTAATGGGTTTGTAGAAAACATGATGAACACTAGAATCATGATTGTCAAACTAGTGTTATTTGAACTCTATGAAGTTAATCTTGACATTTAACCATGAATTTGATGATTATCTAGTAAAAGATGTTAAAAAAATTGGCAAGATAGGTAGCCATAAGTTCGATTGTTAAATTTTATAAAAGAATGCCCACTAGGTGTTTGACATAATGCCTAAGATAAAGCTAAATGTTGAAATTTCGGATAAAATGCGCATTTGAATGATATGGCAAATTAAGTGAAATGTGAAGTGATAAGGGTTATAAACATCATGTTGAATTAGACTTAATTATGTAAATCATGTGATCAAAAGTAGTTAACTTTTGATAAGTTGAATTAATAAATAATGAGGTCGAACGGTAGTTTTGACATAGAAAACACGTAAGATGGAATAGTCGTGATTATTAATGACTAATCTAACCACCTTTGAATGATGACGATAGTTTGACACTTAATGAGCAAGGTGGAGGCTTGGGAAGAAACGGGTCAAACGAATCGAGAAGAAAAAGAAAAGCGTAGCTTGGATATGAGGTAAGTAAAACTTACACCCTTTTTGTGGGACACGTATGTATTTTATAAACTATAAATGAGAACGATGTAACATCCAAAATAAGGGTTCTGACACGATTGACACAAGTCGGAACAAGTATAAATGATAAAAACCATGGTTTATGGTAAACGGGGCAAATGGGTGAATTTGGAAATTTAAAACCATGCTTTTATTCTAATTTATGTAAAGGTTTGGTCTTATAATCCAAACGGGTCAAATGGTGATGATAACACCATTTGACAATATTGACTAATGTGATTGTCAAGTTGTATGTTATCAGGAACGATTAGCAATTTGAATAATTGCGACGCCGTAGAATATTGGTTAATTTAACACGAGGTATAAAACGGGTCTATAGGTTGGCTCGAGCCAGGTACGCATATATATAGATTTATAGTTAAAAATGCAATGTTGGTCAACTTCCTTAGTAAAAGGACCTATGTCGTAAAAGGAGGAAATAAGTTGACGAAAATGCCCTTGATAGGTAAATCGAGCAAACGACCCTTAGAGGTCGTTTAGATACTAGTATTATCATCATGTAACTCTTAGACACATGTAAGAGTTGTAGGCATCAACTTTGGGGGTCAAATGCCTATGAACGGGATAATCACGTAAGATGACTATCCTAAGGGTAAAAAGTAGGAATGGGGTTCGTTATGTTATATCCACCACAAAAATAGTTGTGGTGGAACATAAGAGGCTATTTAAAAGTGAGAAGACGAAGTGTAGAAAGAGAGAGAGAGAGAGAGAGAGAGAGAGAGAGAGAGAGAGAGAGAGTTTGATGCTTAAATGTACATAATTCGCTCTAAACGGGTCAAAATAAAAAATTAAGTGTAAGCGGGTTCTTATTATGTAAGAATCCCGTGATTTGAAGTTAATATGATAGGAGATATGGAAATTATGAATTTCATGAGTTTAAGGATCAAATAAACATGTTTGTTTGATAAAAACCTAAACGGGTCAAAATTTGGTAAAAAGGGTAATAAGACGAAGACTTAAAAGTCTGAAATTTTGTTAAACCGGATGTTGGATTTTAACTCCATAATGTGGAGAATCAAATTACAATTACGTAGGAAGAAACGGTAGGTCAAACGGACAAGCAGATTGAAAGATATGAATGTTTTCGTGTCAAAAAACGGCAAAAAGGAAAGGGCTGATACAGGGGCCACCGTAACTTACGGTGCCCACCGTAAGTTACGGTGGGGGCTGAAATCATTACGCCAGTTCTCTACTGGTTTACGGTGGGGACATATTGTCACACCCCAATATTCCACGTATTACCGGTGGGCCCGGTGGGGAGTATCGTGACGTAGTTGATATCATCATTGTCAACACACACAGTAATATAGCACAGCGGAAGGCTGGGTAAATAAACTATTACAAACCATACTGTCTGTCGATGTTCGAATACAAGAAAATACAGACTGGAATGTAATAAGATCCACAGGCGGATCATAAAGTACAAAGTAACAAAAACTACAGACTCAGGGTATCTATGGGATTTGCAAGATCCTCTACAACACCCTATAGCTCCAGCCTATTTCGATAAGTACCTGTCAAATCAATCTTTAGGAAAATACGTCAGTATACACTGGTAAATACAATTTAACTGACTCGTTTTGAAAACATTTAAGAAAATTGGTTTAGATGCACAAGGCACAAATCTTTTATAACTTGGGACAATCTTATTAAAATCTTGTATACAGTTTTACATGCTTGTCATACATGTGGGGCCGGTTTGTAAGCCGGACATGATTAACTGACTCACCACTTATAGAACCCACAAAGGAGTTATCCCCAACTTGTGGGTAAAATAATATTTAGCATTTGCATCTGTCGGGTGCATGCCTGCACCCCGTGCATGGGTCGTGGCCATTAATAACTTAAATGAGCCAAGGATATCCAGGACACGGTCGTTAACCCCCAAATGTTTATGTTATCAAACAATACAGATTAAAACGGGTTATGCGGATTTATTAAATCACAATCCGACATAATAATCCCATACCTGACCAAGCGGTATTAATATACCGTATCCCAAGCCCGTATAGGGAAAATAAGTTAAAAGTATTTACCTGATGTAGCAGTAAATTCCTAAGATTCTCGAGACTGGAATGTAATAAGATCCACAGGCGGATCATAAAGTACAAAGTAACAAAAACTACAGACTCAGGGTATCTATGGGATTTGCAAGATCCTCTACAACACCCTATAGCTCCAGCCTA
This sequence comes from Helianthus annuus, assembly GCF_002127325.2. Lineage (NCBI taxonomy): Eukaryota > Viridiplantae > Streptophyta > Magnoliopsida > Asterales > Asteraceae > Helianthus > Helianthus annuus. The sequence continues at coordinate 116,926,859 of NC_035438.2, read as the reverse complement.
TTTCGATAAGTACCTGTCAAATCAATCTTTAGGAAAATACGTCAGTATACACTGGTAAATACAATTTAACTGACTCGTTTTGAAAACATTTAAGAAAATTGGTTTAGATGCACAAGGCACAAATCTTTTATAACTTGGGACAATCTTATTAAAATCTTGTATACAGTTTTACATGCTTGTCATACATGTGGGGCCGGTTTGTAAGCCGGACATGATTAACTGACTCACCACTTATAGAACCCACAAAGGAGTTATCCCCAACTTGTGGGTAAAATAATATTTAGCATTTGCATCTGTCGGGTGCATGCCTGCACCCCGTGCATGGGTCGTGGCCATTAATAACTTAAATGAGCCAAGGATATCCAGGACACGGTCGTTAACCCCCAAATGTTTATGTTATCAAACAATACAGATTAAAACGGGTTATGCGGATTTATTAAATCACAATCCGACATAATAATCCCATACCCGACCAAGCGGTATTAATATACCGTATCCCAAGCCCGTATAGGGAAAATAAGTTAAAAGTATTTACCTGATGTAGCAGTAAATTCCTAAGATTCTTGAAAGATACTTTTTACCGGAAGCTATAAATCTGTATAGAAGGTTTAATTATCTATTAGGATGCTAATGGGTCTTTACTTAAGTCGGAGACTTAGACCAACTAGCTAGAAAGAAACCTTACGGACCTAACCGGTAGATTAAACGGAGACCGGGATAGAATGTGATTTAGACCCGACAAGCTTGGATACTTGTATAATATGGGTAAACTAAATACATTCTGGAAAATGAGGTTTTAATAACTAGGTTAAGCCCGTTTCGGCTATTTTACGTAAACTAGTCACGTAAACCGATCCGAACGCGTAAATGCGTAACGGGTAACCGGACAAACTATAAACAGGTCTTAATCATTATTATGCTCATAATATGTCAATATATCAGTAGTATATCAACATTTATGCCCAAAAAGCACTTTAAACCAAAATAAATCCCATAAGGGCATTTTGGTAATTTTGATGCTCATAAAAGAATTTATTTATAAAACTGAGTTCCAGGTCTGATTAGATTAATAAAAACATGTATTTTATTGAGTTATATCAGTAGGATACTTAATATATGGAAAATATACCTTTTATAACTAATTATGCACCGTAGGGGCATTTTGGTAATTTTACATAGGCTTTTAGGGGTTAAAAATAAGTTTCTGAGTTTAAAACATTAGCTTACTGTAATATTATGTAAATTAGTTTAAAACATCAGTAGGTTATGAGTTTTATATGATAAATATAGTTTTGACCCATACTAGGTGCTAAAAACGCTAAATATGCGATTTAAAGGGCTAATATGGTAAAGATAGGAAATCTGATATTTTGGTCAGTTTATAGGGTTCAAAATAATACATTTATCATTTAGGATCAGTAGCAAGAAGTTTGGTTTCAAAAAGTTATGTAAAACTCATTTTATGCATGAAAAGGGTAAAATTGGTAATTACCGAAACTAGACTATAATCCTATGTTAAGTTCAGCTTAAAAATAAATAAAAATCTTTAAAAATCCCAAAATATTATTTAACATCAGTAGGTAAAAAGTTTGGTAATAAAAATCGGGTTTAGATGGGCCTTATGCTAATTACGCTTTCTAATTACTAAGAAGTCCCTTAATTACGCTATTGAGCATAACTCCCATTCTAGACCCCAAACTGATGTCAAATTTTCGGGACATGCCAAAATATCAGTAGCAAAGGTTTTAGTTCATTCATATTGCTAAAAATCTCGATTTTATGCAAAAAGGGCGTTTTAGGCATTAATGAGCATAATTACGATCAAGAGCATAAATGACAAACGATTAGGCACCATGCAATATAACTTCAGAGAGTTATACTACAATGTAGTATGGTCCTAATGGAAGCTTAAAACATGGAAGAAATAAGCTTGAATGGGTCATAACTGGAAGTCATAGCAAAAGTCAAGCTTTTGCGACTTTCGGTTATAATCTGCCCTTAGATGATTAATTGTTGGATTAGGACTGATAAAACATGTTTATATAATCATTACCAAGTCATTAGAATGTTATAATATAATTTAGAACCTCTGGTTTATTAATTAGAATCATTTTTGTCATTTCTGTCCAGTTTGACTTTTTGTCAAACTACTTTGACCCGACAATTAACCAGTCAAACGAGATAATTAGGAGACACCCTTTTAAGGGTTAATCACCTATGCTAATGTGGTTTCATAACCACTTTCAATTTGATCAGTGGTTAAGCCGCATGTAATTAAAACGAAAGTCAAACTAATTATACACTAAGTTTGACTTTTAAGTAATTAAACTAATTAAACAACTTAAAGGAGTAATTAGAAGCTTACTAATGGTCCTAGCAATCTTTTCTACACTTGAAAGTCTTCTCCTTACGGCTGGAAGCTCCAGATTAAGTCCCACAATGAAATGTTGCAAGTGTGAGTCAAGAACACAAGAGGAGGTGCTCTTATATAGGGATTTCTATGGATCTTGATTGCTTCCAGGTGTTTTAGGAGGCCCTGGGATCACCCCAGGTGTCCTAGCTACTCAATTGAACCGACTTACAGCTCCCTAGGTCGTTATAAACGAAGTAAGGCGGTGTAACAGGCCAAACCCGCACCTGGCAACATTTGCTGTTAACTGAAGACCGTCGCGTAGTGCGACGACTAATGGTCCAACTGGTCGCGCTACGCGACCACCCATGTTACCAGCCCAACAAGTTTTAAAAGCTGGCAATTTCAGTCCCTGCTCGTTTATAATCCTTTTTAACTCCATTTTTGTCAACCACGGCCCTTGTAGTTAATTTCTTGGAGCCCAAGTAGGTATAAACAAACTTCGTTAGACTCGGGTTCGTTAAATTCCTTTGTAAATGCAAGTTTCATCAAGTTGACGCTTTTAGCCCAAAGTTTGGAAAACATGCTTAACGATCTCGGAATCACGTGAAATTTTTATCACACGTTCTCGGGAGTATATTTGAATATTACGAAGCCTTGGTTTTTGTTAAAAGGCCACTCAGAGGTCAGAATTGACATATTGACACTTTGAACCCATGTAATTTATAATCTTCCGATTATTTTCACAAACGGCTTCGCATACCCAATCAATCACCCATTTAAGAATATTTCTTTCACGTGTGGTCATTCAGAGGCCCAAGTTTGGCATATTGACACCTTTAGTCCTTTTGTTTGCATATTTTCACTTGTTGTCAACTTTAGTCCCTTAAACTCAATCTTTCGCATAACCGGAGTTTAGGACACGTGTCTATGTATAATTGGACACGTTTTTACGTGGTGTTACATCCTCACCCCCTTAAAAGAAATCTCGACCCCGAGATTTACTGGAACAAGTGAGGGTACTTCTGTTTCATATTGGACTCAACTTCCCACGTATATTCGGGACCTCTACGAGCGTCCCATTTAACTTTTACTATCGGTACATACTTTCTTCGGAGCTTCTTGACTTGCCGATCTTCAATTGCTATAGGCTTCTCAATGAATCTCAAGCTTTTATCAACTTGCACGTCTTTATGAGACATTGCTAGAGATTCATCAGCTAAACATTTCTTGAGATTACAAACGTGGAACACATCATGAATTCCACTTAGCTCCTCTGGCAGTCTTAGCCTATATGCTACACTGCCAACACATTCGAGGATCTCGAATGGTCCGATATATCTGGGGCTCAACTTCCCCTTTTTACCAAAACGCATTACACCTTTCCAAGGTGACACTTTCAATAACACTTTATCGCCTACTTCAAACTTTAGAGGCTTTCGTCTCAAATTAGCATAACTTTTCTGCCTATCCCTGGCCGCTTTTAGGCGATCTCGAATTTGAATAATCTTTTCTGTTGTCTCAAGGACTATATCAGGTCCTGATATCTGAGCTTCTCCCACTTCGGCCCAACAGACAGGTGTTCTGCATCTTCTACCATACAGTGCCTCAAAAGGCGCAGCCTGAATGCTGGTATGATAACTATTGTTATAGGAGAACTCAATCAAAGGCAGGTGGTCATCCCAACTACCACCCAAATCCATAACACATGCACGAAGCATGTCTTCTAAGGTCTGAATAGTACGCTCACTTTGACCATCAGTCTGAGGATGGTAAGCAGTACTAAAATTCAGACGTGAGCCCAATGATTGTTGAAAACTTCTCCAAAAGTGAGAGGTGTATCTAGTATCTCTATCAGAGATAATTGCCATCGGTACTCCATGAAGAGCTACAATCTTATCGACATATAACTGGGCTAACTTATCGGAGCTATGAGTCTCCTTAATGGGCAGGAAATGAGCTGACTTTGTCAGTCTATCAACAATAACCCATATAGTGTCATTTCCGTGCTTTGTTTTGGGTAACTTGGTTATAAAGTCCATAGTTACCATTTCCCATTTCCAAGTGGGAAGTTCCGGCTATTGTAGAAGTCCTGATGGCTTCTGATGTTCGGCTTTAATCTGAGCACATGTCAGGCACTTAGCTACATGGGTGGCAATGGATTTCTTTAATCCTATCCACCAATAATTGGCCCTTAAATCTTGATACATCTTGTCACCTCCCGGGTGAACCGAATACTTAGAATTGTGGGCTTCCTGAAGGATTACATCCCGTAGTCCTCCTTGAATAGGAACCCAAATTCTGCCATTCATCCTAAGAATTCCGTCTTTTCCAGGTGTCAACTGTTCAGCAGTTACACCTAACTTTTCATTTAAAAGATTATCTTTCAACATGGCATCTTTTTGTGCAGCTAACAGTCTTTCGTTCAAATTATTCTTTAATTCAATGCTCTTTGCATTGATCCTAATTGGCTTAACTCTTTCCTTCCGGCTTAAAGCATCTGCGACCACATTCGCCTTACCGGGATGGTAGCGAATTTCGCAATCATAATCATTTAATGTTTCCATCCAACGACGTTGTCTCATATTGAGTTCTTTTTTATTGAACAAATGTTGGAGACTTTTGTGATCTGAATAGATTACACATTTAGTTCCATACAAGTAATGTCTCCACAGCTTTAGTGCAAATACTACGGCACCCAATTCCAAATCATGAGTGGTGTAGTTCTTTTCATGCACCTTTAGCTGTCGCGATGCATAGGCAATCACATTGCCCCGTTGCATAAGTACACACCCCATGCCGGTGTGTGAAGCATCGAAGTAAACAACAAAGTCTTCAATTCCTTCCGGTAGTAACAAAACCGGAGCGTTGCTCAATCTTTGCTTTAAAGTCTCGAAGGATTCCTACTGCTTGGGACCCCAGATAAATTTCTCCTTCTTACGAGTCAAGGAAGTCAATGGTGCAGCTATTCTTGAGAAGTTCTCAATGAATCTCCTACAATATCCTGCTAAACCCAGAAAGCTGCGAATTTCTATAGGTGTCTTAGGTGCTTCCCAATTCATTACAGCCTCTACTTTGGCAGGATCCACTTGAATACCGTGTTCACTGACCACATGTCCAAGAAACTGGACCTTGCGAAGCCAAAATTCACACTTAGAGAATTTGGCATATAACTTCTCCTGTCGAAGCAGTTCTAAAATACATCGAAGGTGCTTTTCGTGCTCCTCTTGGCTACGCGAGTAGATAAGTATGTCATCTATAAAGACAATGACAAACTTATCTAGATATGGTTTGCAGACTCTATTCATGAGATCCATGAATGCTACAGGCACATTAGTGAGCCCAAAAGGCATCACTAAGAATTCGAAGTGTCCATATCTTGTTCTGAATGCCGTCTTCGGAACATCTTCGGTTCGAACCTTAAGTTGATGATACCCAGATCTCAAATCTATTTTTGAGAAGTAACTCGCTCCTTGGAGTTGATCGAACAAGTCATCGATCCTGGGTAAAGGATAACGATTCTTGATCGTTACCTTGTTTAGTTCCCGGTAATCAATGCATAAACGCATTGATCCGTCCTTTTTCTTTACAAACAAAATTGGAGCTCCCCAAGGCGAAGAGCTGGGTTGTATGAAACCTTTTTCCAATAATTCATCCAGTTGAGTTCTGAGCTCTTTCATTTCGGTAGGCGCTAGGCGATACGGAGCTCGTGCAATAGGGGCAGATCCGGGGAGAATGTCGATGCTGAATTCTACTTGCCTCTCAGGAGGTAATCCAGGTAACTCGTCAGGAAAGACATCTGGATATTCTGAAATGATTGGAATATCTTCGATCTTCGGCTTCGGCTCATTAACAGTCACTTGTGCCATGTAAATGACACATCCACCCTTCAAGCACTGGGATACTTTAAGAATAGCCACATTGCTGGGCAACCCGTACTGTGTGTCTCCTTGGATAGTGACCGACTCACCGGAGGGGGTTTTGATAATGATAAGCTTTTTATCACAGGCAATTTGAGCTTGGTTATGGGATAACCAATCCATGCCTAGAACTATATCAAAACCAGCCAATTTCATTGGCAGGAGGGATAGCGGAATAGAATGGTCCCTAATGGATATTGGACATCCATCAAGGGGAGTTGAAGCAGATTCTAAGGTACCATCAGCAAGTTCTACCTCATATCTTATGTCTAGAGTCTTAATGGGCAAATTCAAAAGCTTACAAAACTTATGATCTACAAAGGACTTATCAGCACCGGAATCAAATAAGACTCTAGCATAGATATTATTGATGAGGAAGGTACCTGTTATGACGTTATCATCAGTCACCGCTTCCCTTGCCTGCATCTGGAACACTCGGGCATTGTTCTTCTTAGCCTCTTCAGGCTTCTTCGTATTCTTGGGGCAATTGGTCTTGATATGCCCCTTTTCGTTACAACCATAACAGGTTGCATCCTTGATGTTTCGGCACTCAACAGACTTGTGCCCCTTCTTTTTGCATATCCCACATGGTTTGGCCTGTGATTCCTGGTTACACTTTCCAAAATGCCTCTTATGGCAATTCTTGCACCTGGGCTTGTTATCAGTTTGCCCTTTCTTGGAACCAGAGTTCCCTTTTCCTTTCTTATTCGGCTGAGAGGACTGATCATCCTCTCTCTTCCTCTTCCCCTCTTCAGAATTTCTCTTCGCCCTACTCCTCACCACATCCAAATTGAGGGATAATGACAGATCCACAACAGATCTATAGGTGGTTGGCTTAGAAGCCTTCACATTTCCTTTAATTTCAGGAGCCAAACCACCAATAAAACGCGCAATGCGCTTGGGCTCAGGTGTGACTAAATACGGTACCAGTTTAGACATGGAGTTGAAACTAGTCACATAGGATCTACAATCTAGATCCTTCATCACAAGGGTGAGAAAATCAGTCTCCACACGCTCTACTTCGTGTTGAGGACAGTAAGTGTCCTTAACCAAATCGACAAACTTCTCCCAAGAAAGGTTATACAAATGGACTTTCCCGGTGGACTGCACGAGTGCTTTCCACCACGTAAGGGCATCACCCTAAAAAAAGATTGGGAGGCGAACATAACTACATCTTCCTTAGCGCAGCCGCTAATGTCTATCACCGTCTCCATTTCATCAATCCATTTCATGCAATCTATCGCCCCTTTTTCTCCCGTAAAATCCCTCGGTTTACAGGAAACAAAATATTTGTAGGTACAACCCTTGGCGTACCTAGGGGTCGGCTCAAGATCTATCTGTCTTTTGGGTATACTACCCTGGTTAGACGAATGCACTGACCCACTCTTCTTATGAGTGTGAGATTTAGAATGAGCTTTCGAGTGAGTTTGTGACCGAACGATGCTCGGCTCCTTAAATTTAGCATCAACCGCTTGAGAGACCGCAGCGGTGATCATAGCTTGTAATTCTGCACCAGTAATGTTAATTCTGGTATTGCCCTGTGCTGGATGACTGTTTACTTCGTCGGAGCCAGCCATTTCAGGATGCTATAATATAAACAATAATAGTAATTTAAATTACATATAAGTTCATCACATTGATGATTCATTGGTCATGGTATTATTAAACCATTTAGACCATTTTATAATATAACTGAATGTTTAGATAATGTGTTTCTACATATTACTAGACAGGGAAAAGATAGAAATTTTCACAACTGTCCATGTCATAGAAGGCATTTTATTTATCTTTAAACTCGTTTCAAAGGACATTTAAAATGGCTTAAAAGCTTGTCACAAAAACGAGTTGAGATTCTAATTAATGATCTCAAATATCAGTGATCTTTTAAGGTCTGAACCAAGTTCATCGCCTTTTTGACAAGAAGTTTATGAATCATACATTCATTGTCATTTTACACCTTTGCTTAAAGCATGCATCTCAAATGGATGTCTTGGTGTATTCATCACACTGATATTTTCTAGCCAGGATTCATATTGATCATTTTGGCTTTATATGACTTGGAAGGGTCCAAGTACGTTTTTGGAAGTTTGTGTGGTTTCTCGTACCGCACAGCTAGGAGTGTTAACATGTTTTCAGATGTTAACAGGGATTTATTTTCTTAAAAAGGTTGTACCATCATAGCCAATTAATACTTTGGCTAGGTTATACCTCTGAGAATTTCTTTGGCAGATCAATTATAAATTGAAAGGAAATAACATGGTGTAATAAAATACACAATTAAAACCAAAGCTAAACTTCATTACGAAAAGAAACGAATACAATTGCCCTAAACGGGACTTAAGAAAGACAAACTACCCACGCAGGGGTAAACAGGAATGAAAATAAGTCCACGTAGGGACTTGATACAGAAATCAAACAAATGTCCACGCAGGGACATTATTACAATAAACAAGAAACAAAAACAACCCTCTATTTCTTCTTCCCCTTGATAAGGTTGGCAAGGCCCTTCATGAAGCTAATGTGCCTCTCCTTGTTCTTCTTGGTCTTCTGCTCAACCCTGTCCAACCTCTCCAAGATTTCCTGGTTTTGTTGCTGCTGCTGTAGTTGCTGGGAAGGAGGTGGCTGATACGGAGGATACTGATAACTCTGAATAGGGTAGTCAGTTGGAGGCACAGGGGGGTAAGAAGAAGGATAAAGGTGGTGATACTGCGCAGCCGTAAGATATGGGTCATGGGTTCCGTAGCCCAATGGATATCCCGACGGGTCTCCATAAGGATTATACCCGGAAGAACCTGGGTATGTCGGAATTGGGTTATCAAATCCCACAGGCGGCATAGGTGGTGCATAAGAAGCTTGCGGAGGATCAGCCTCCGGTGCCGCATTCGAGGGCCCACCCATTTGAGGGTCCTCGGGAATAGGGGGATAGGAACTCGACCCTCGAGGAGAACTAAAACGGGGTCCTCCTCTAACGGACATGCGAGCGTTCCTCCTTCGCCTCGGAGGCTCGGGAGGTGGTTGTGGTGGCTGCTGCGGTGGCTCCTCTACCGGAAGTGGTGGTGGTGAGACAGCTTGAAGTTGAGGATCATCTAAAGGTGGTTGAGCCGGAGAGCTATGATAAGATGCGGTAAAGAACCAGTCATAGGTAGCCATCCTCTCTTGGAAGGAGTCGGGTCCACGATAAGGAGATCCCTGAAATGGTGACCAACTAGATATGCTGATAGGGTGGCCCGGGGTTCCTGTTTGCATCTCCGGGTCGGGGTCGTCATCCATCTCCATTTCTTGAGAGAAATGGTCCTCAGGGCCCAGCGGGTTGTAGCCAAGGAAGTCGTTCACATAGTCGGCTGGGTTGAATTGTCTTGGAGAGTAGGGGGATTCGGAATGATGAAATGAATGAGATTGTAAAGAGTTATGCGGTGGGTATGATTCATGCGAGTGGTGAGACTGGTCCGAATGGTGAGAGTGTTCGGGCTCATTTGGAGCAAATGGTCCGAAAGACGGATGAAAAGATGGTGAAGAGCTAAGCGAGACCGAGTGTCTTGCCGGCTCGAAAGGTTGACCCCACATATCGCGGGAGTCGGAGGTGGAAAAAGACGCCGATGGAGTGCGTCTGTGAGATGGTCCTGCAGATGACGGTCCTCCACGCATGGGACCCTTGCCACGTCCTCTTAGTCTTGGAGGCATGATGGTTAACTTCCTGTTGAACAAGAGAACAAAATAAAATAAAACAAAACATAAAAGTAACAAAGGAAAGATAAAGATGCATCCTAGGTTATTTGCCTAGACTCGAGAGTCTAAGGAATGTGCTTATTGTATCATTGAGATTAAACACAAAAGGTTAGTGTTTAATTCGCTCAATGTTGGCTCTGATACCAACCTGTCACACCCCAATATTCCACGTATTACCGGTGGGCCCGGTGGGGAGTATCGTGACGTAGTTGATATCATCATTGTCAACACACACAATAATATAGCACAGCGGAAGGCTGGGTAAATAAACTATTACAAACCATACTGTTTGTCGATGTTCGAATACAAGAAAATACAGACTGGAATGTAATAAGATCCACAGGCGGATCATAAAGTACAAAGTAACAAAAACTACAGACTCAGGGTATCTATGGGATTTGCAAGATCCTCTACAACACCCTATAGCTCCAGCCTATTTCGATAAGTACCTGTCAAATCAATCTTTAGGAAAATACGTCAGTATACACTGGTAAATACAATTTAACTGACTCGTTTTGAAAACATTTAAGAAAATTGGTTTAGATGCACAAGGCACAAATCTTTTATAACTTGGGACAATCTTATTAAAATCTTGTATACAGTTTTACATGCTTGTCATACATGTGGGGCCGGTTTGTAAGCCGGACATGATTAACTGACTCACCACTTATAGAACCCACAAAGGAGTTATCCCCAACTTGTGGGTAAAATAATATTTAGCATTTGCATCTGTCGGGTGCATGCCTGCACCCCGTGCATGGGTCGTGGCCATTAATAACTTAAATGAGCCAAGGATATCCAGGACACGGTCGTTAACCCCCAAATGTTTATGTTATCAAACAATACAGATTAAAACGGGTTATGCGGATTTATTAAATCACAATCCGACATAATAATCCCATACCCGACCAAGCGGTATTAATATACCGTATCCCAAGCCCATATAGGGAAAATAAGTTAAAAGTATTTACCTGATGTAGCAGTAAATTCCTAAGATTCTTGAAAGATACTTTTTACCGGAAGCTATAAATCTGTATAGAAGGTTTAATTATCTATTAGGATGCTAATGGGTCTTTACTTAAGTCGAAGACTTAGACCAACTAGCTAGAAAGAAACCTTACGGACCTAACCGGTAGATTAAACGGAAACCGGAATAGAATGTGATTTAGACCTGACAAGTTTAGATACTTGTATAATATGGGTAAACTAAACACATTCTGGAAAAAGAGGTTTTAATGACTAGGTTAAGCCCGTTTCGACTATTTTACGTAAACTAGTCACGTAAACCGATCCGAACGCGTAAATGCGTAACGGGTAACCGGACAAACTATAAACAGGTCTTAATCATTATTATGCTCATAATATGTCAATATATCAGTAGTATATCAACATTTATGCCCAAAAAGCACTTTAAACCAAAATAAATCCCATAAGGGCATTTTGGTAATTTTGATGCTCATAAAAGAATTTATTTATAAAACTGAGTTCCAGGTCTGATTAGATTAATAAAAACATGTATTTTATTGAGTTATATCAGTAGGATACTTAATATATGGAAAATATACCTTTTATAACCAATTATGCACCGTAGGGGCATTTTGGTAATTTTACATAGGCTTTTAGGGGTTAAAAATAAGTTTCTGAGTTTAAAACATTAGCTTACTGTAATATTATGTAAATTAGTTTAAAACATCAGTAGGTTATGAGTTTTATATGATAAATATAGTTTTGACCCATACTAGGTGCTAAAAACGCTAAATATGCGATTTAAAGGGCTAATATGGTAAAGATAGGAAATCTGATATTTTGGTCAGTTTATAGGGTTCAAAATAATACATTTATCATTTAGGATCAGTAGCAAGAAGTTTGGTTTCAAAAAGTTATGTAAAACTCATTTTATGCATGAGAAGGGTAAAATTGGTAATTACCGAAACTAGACTATAATCCTATGTTAAGTTCAGCTTAAAAATAAATAAAAATCTTTAAAAATCCCAAAATATTATTTAACATCAGTAGGTAAAAAGTTTGGTAATAAAAATCGGGTTTAGATGGGCCTTATGCTAATTACGCTTTCTAATTACTAAGAAGTCCCTTAATTACGCTATTGAGCATAACTCCCATTCTAGACCCCAAACTGATGTCAAATTTTCGGGACATGCCTAAATATCAGTAGCAAAGGTTTTAGTTCATTCATATTGCTAAAAATCTCGATTTTATGCAAAAAGGGCGTTTTAGGCATTAATGAGCATAATTACGATCAAGAGCATAAATGACAAACGATTAGGCACCATGCAATATAACTTCCGAGAGTTATACTACAATGTAGTATGGTCCTAATGGAAGCTTAAAACATGGAAGAAATAAGCTTGAATGGGTCAGAACTGGAAGTCATAGCAAAAGTCAAGCTTTTACGACTTTCGGTTATAATCTGCCCTTAGATGATTAATTGTCGGATTAGGACTGATAAAACATGTTTATATAATCATTACCAAGTCATTAGAATGTTATAATATAATTTAGAACCTCTGGTTTATTAATTAGAATCATTTTTGTCATTTCTGTCCAGTTTGACTTTTTGTCAAACTACTTTGACCCGACAATTAACCAGTCAAACGAGATAATTAGGAGACACCCTTTTAAGGGTTAATCACCTATGCTAATGTGGTTTCATAACCACTTTCAATTTGATCAGTGGTTAAGCCACATGTAATTAAAACGAAAGTCAAACTAGTTATACACTAAGTTTGACTTTTAAGTAATTAAACTAATTAAACAACTTAAAGGAGTAATTAGAAGCTTACTAATGGTCCTAGCAATCTTTTCTACACTTGAAAGTCTTCTCCTTACTGCTGGAAGCTTCAGATTAAGTCCCACAATGAAATGTTGCAAGTGTGAGTCAAGAACACAAGAGGAGGTGCTCTTATATAGGGATTTCTATGGATCTTGATTGCTTCCAGGTGTTTTAGGAGGCCCTGGGATCACCCCAGGTGTCCTAGCTACTCAATTGAACCGACTTACAGCTCCCTAGGTCGTTATAAACGAAGTAAGGCGGTGTAACAGGCCAAACCCGCACCTGGCAACATTTGCTGTTAACTGAAGACCGTCACGTAGCGCGACGACTAATGGTCCAACTGGTCGCGCTACGCGACCACCCATGTTACTAGCCCAACAAGTTTTAAAAGCTGGCAATTTCAGTCCCCGCTCGTTTATAATCCTTTTTAACTCCATTTTTGTCAACCACGGCCCTTGTAGTTAATTTCTTGGAGCCGAAGTAGGTATAAACAAACTTCGTTAGACTCGGGTTCGTTAAATTCCTTTGTAAATGCAAGTTTCATCAAGTTGACGCTTTTAGCCCAAAGTTTGGAAAACATGCTTAACGATCTCGGAATCACGTGAAATTTTTATCACACATTCTCGGGAGTATATTTGAATATTACGAAGCCTTGGTTTTTGTTAAAAGGCCACTCAGAGGTCAGAATTGACATATTGACACTTTTAACCCATGTAATTTATAATCTTCCGATTATTTTCACAAACGGCTTCGCATACCCAATCAATCACCCATTTAAGAATATTTCTTTCACGTGTGGTCATTCAGAGGCCCAAGTTTGGCAGATTGACACCTTTAGTCCTTTCGTTTGCATATTTTCACTTGTTGTCAACTTTAGTCCCTTAAACTCAATCTTTCGCATAACCGGAGTTTAGGACACGTGTCTATGTATAATTGGACACGTTTTACGTGGTGTTACACATATTAAATCAGGGGCCACCGTAAGTTACGGTGACCACCGTAAGTTACGGTGGAGGCTGGATTTGAATTCTTGTTTCTAGGATCAAGGGATTAATATTGGGATTTTCCTGATTTTCTTTAATTCGATGTTTCAACCCGCATTTATATGATTATCAAAACAAACTTTTAAGTTGGTTTTGAACACAGGTGAATGTTGAGAGCCCCGGATGAAGATCAAGCGTCGAGCAAGAACCGAACACGCGTTAATGAAGCTTCCGCAAAGTTGTCTCATCGTTATTCTAAAGCGGCGAATTAAACCATAATAGGTGGTATCACTTTAATTTGTAAAAGTTTTTAATAAACCAGTATTTTAGCATAAACGTTTAAATATAAGTACTCGGTAATTGTGATTCATTTAATGAGATCGCGAAACAAATTTATGGTTGTTACAGTTCATGGCGATGTTGAAGAACATACATAGAGAGGTTCAGCAATCGATGGAGTTGAAGCTAAAGTTTCTTAATTCTTGCTGTTATTATTAGATTTGACCTTTAATGTTGTTCAGTATGTGATGTAATTATTGGAGTTTTAGTTTTAATGTCATGAATAAATGAATAAATTTTAATTTTAAGAATCTATATTGTGTTTTGTTTTTATTTATTTAGTGTTTGAGTAAGATTTAGATTATGTTGATGTTGAATTGTGTTTAAACATCTGTTTGGTAAGTCAACAGAGGTTTAATAGTATTAAGGGTTGTTTTGATTGTGAATAGATGAGTGGAAAGATAAAACAAATGTTTAGAATTTGATCATTGATAGCAGTTTTTTGAATAATCTGTGCTCCTGCAAATTACAGAGAGTCAATACTTTGAGTAGTAAAAGGTCTGTTGTAGTTAAAGTTTGGCAAAAGAGAACATCTGCTGATGATGAAACAACTATGTATTCTAACGACTGTTGATACTAACAGTGGTTGGGCTAATGATGAATAAGTATTATTATATAACGTCTGCTATAAGTACACGGGCAAACGATGAATAAGTATTATTATATAACAGTTTTTTTTGGAAGAATTTACAGTATATTTTTGTGTTATAAAAGGTTTGTTGTAGCTAAAGTCTGACAAAAGAGAGCATTTGCTGATGAATAAATGTCTGAAGATGCAAAGGTCTGCTATGGGTCAACAGATGTTAACGAACAACAGATGATATTCAATCTTAAAATGCATAACAGAGGATTTGATACTAACAGTGGTTGGGCTAATGATGAATAAGTATTATTATATAGCGTCTGGTATAAGTATTATTATATAATTTTGTTTATCAACAACAGTTTTTTGGAAGAATTTACAGTATATTTTGTGTTATAAAAGGTGTGTTGTAGCTAAAGTCTGACAAAAGAGAGCATCTGCTGATGAATAAATGTCTGAAGATGCAAAGGTCTGCTATGGGTCAACAGATGTTAACGAACAACAGATGATATTCAATCTTAAAATGCATAACAGAGGATTTGATACTAACAGTGGTTGGGCTAATGATGAATAAGTATTATTATATAGCGTCAGGTATAAGTATTATTATATAATTTTGTTTATCAACAATAGTTTTTTGGAAGAATTTACGGTATATTTTGTGTTATAAAAGGTGTGTTGTAGCTAAAGTCTGACAAAAGAGAGCATCTGCTGATAAATAAATGTCTGAAGATGCAAAGGTCTACTATGGGTCAACAGATGTTAACGAACAACAGATGATATTCAATCTTAAAATGCATAACAGAGGATTTGATACTAATAGTGGTTGGGTAATGATGAATAAGTATTATTATATAGCGTCTGGTATAAGTATTATTAGATAATTTTGTTTATCAACAACAGTTTTTTGGAAGAATTTACAGTATATTTTGTGTTATAAAAGGTGTGTTGTAGCTAAAGTCTGACAAAAGAAAGCATCTGCTGATTAATAAATGTCTGAAGATGCAAAGGTCTGCTATGGGTTAACAGATGTTAACGAACAACAGATGATATTCAATCTTAAAATGCATAACAGAGGATTTGATACTAACAGTGGTTGGGCTAATGATGAATAAGTATTATTATATAGCGTCTGGTATAAGTATTATTATATAATCTTGTTTATCAACAACAGTGTTTTGGAAGAATTTACGGTATATTTTGTGTTATAAAAGGTGTGTTGTAGCTAAGTCTGACAAAAGAGAGCATCTGCTGATGAATAAATGTCTGAAGATGCAAAGGTCTGCTATGGGTCAACAGATGTTAACGAACAACAGATGATATTCAATCTTAAAATGCTTAACAGAGGATTTGATACTAACAGTGGTTGGGCTAATAACAGATGTTAGACTTACGACTGTTGAGTTACACCGATTGAAAAAAAACTGCTGAAAGTTATCATCTGTTCTCATAACTTCTGTTTATCTAACGACTGTTTGACTCACACTGTTCCCAACGACCAACAGAGGTTTCCAAACAACTTTCATTGGTTGTCGCAAGAGAGGTTCTGACGTGGACAGATCTTAGCCATTAAATATTTGTAACTACTGCCACGTCAGCATTCACTTCTTCTCTCTATATAAAAGCTGTTTTATCCCTAAATCGAGGTTCTACCACTGCAGTCTCGAATTCAAAATTCTCAAAAACAGTTTCCAACATATTAAAAACCCTCCAATTTAAACTCTGTTTCATCTCCAAATCACCTTCTTTTCCGATCATATCTCTAAACATCAAAAACCCTCACAACTACCTCTCCACCTTCGAGAAAACCAGAAAAAATACTAGCTATCACTCAATAATTGACCTTTTCAAGTCATCGAAATACAAATCAATTCTTACTGCCGATGCTCCGGTTCATAAAGAAACACTCCGACTATTTTGGTTTAATGCTGAAATAGAGGCTGAAGATAATAATCCAGTTCCCATCACATCTAAGGTCTGGGAAAGTGTGGTACGAATTTCTCCCTTTACAATTTCCACTACATTTGCATTGGGCGACTTAGGAGGTAAGAACTAAGAACAACTTTGAAAAACTTGAACTTCATACAGAGTTCATTGAAAGAGGGTATGATGCACAATTAAAGGAAGTTACTATCTACAAACGAAACTTCCCTCTGCCAATGAAATTTTTGTTTCATACTCTTTTAATTTGTCTCTCAGCCAAGACCACCGCATTTAATGAGATACCTTTGAACAGTCAGTATTTGGGTTATGCTATTTTAACAAAATCTGATTACAATTTATCACAAGCACTGTTTTCTGATTTGTTGAATAATGTGAAAAAATTGAAAAAAGGTGTTCGTAATAATGCTTTTCTGTTGTATCCAAGACTTCTAAGCTACTACCTACGAAAACAAGTTTCACAAACAGATTTTGAACAAGGTGTAGCTTTTCAAATAAATAGTCTTACAAGTAAAACTTTTACTAAACTTATGGATAAAGAGTCAAAAGTTTCAACAACTGAAACAAAGGGAGATGAGCCTATTTTAGATGCGTCCGCATCAGTTGCTCAAACTTCTGTTGTTGAGCTAACTGCTCCTACTGATCATGACACCACAACCGGTGTTGTGAAACACACACCAGGAAAATGCAAAAAGAAAGCTGTCACATTCAAAAAGTCCATCAAAACTAAACAAAAAAAAGGTTCCTCTGGAAGATGAGATCCCGGAGGTTAATGCAGTGACAACACAAATGTCACTTGAAACCACTGTTGCTACTTCTTCAGAGTTGTTGGAAAGATCTTAACCCATCCAAACTCCTCATGTATTGTCACAAAAGATCATGTTGTAAGTACAGGGACACCACAACATGAAGTAGACCTTTCATATGAAAGTATGTTTAAAAGTCCCTCTCCCAGGGCAATCACTCTTTCTACACTACAACCCTCGACTCAAGTTCCATCAACAATATTACCTGTATTTGAAGCAATTGAATTTCAGAAAGAAAACAGTTCCTCTAATGCACACATTACTGAGAGAAGATCGCAACAAATGAATGTGTTTGAATCAATTCAATCTCCTATCCTACAAACAGTTGAGGAGGTTATCCCCGTTGAGTATTACAAAACTCTTGGTGGTAGTTCAAGTGGAGCAACCACTACAACTATTGAACCCATTGGTGATCAGTTGGACAGTGGTTACATCATTAAGACTCCCTTGAAGGCAACTACTGATGAGGTTACAACTATAATCTCTGCTTCAGTGGGAAGTCCCTAGAACGAAGAAAAAGGGGCATCTATTCCTGATGATATGGAGACTTCTCCTATTATCAAAACAAATACAACCACTACAGGTGAGAATTCAGATGATCGTATTAAAGTAGGTGATGAATTAAGTTATAAGGATTTGACGGTTAGAGTGTCTAGCATTGAAACAGATGTTGCTGAAATGAAAGAATTAATTAAGCAGATGATAGAGCTTTTTAAAATCAACCTTCCAGACAGGAAATTGCCAATGAGCTTTGGAATTCTATGCAACCCATCCTTCAAGCTCAGAGGAATTTAGCTGAAAGTAACCACAATTTCAGTTTAGAGTTTATCAGAAATTTGGTTAATGCCAGGTATAAAGACACACAAGCAGACATTATGAATATTAAGGAACATCTGTTGGAACTTATTGGCTCCACCTCTACATCAATATTTGAGAAAGATGATGATGATGATAATGATGCCAAAAAGGGGGAGAAAGATTCATTGAGAAAGTTGCCACCAGATTCAAAAGCTAATCCTACAAAAATTGTATCGCCTGCTCAACCTAAATCCCAACCTTCTCCAAAAAACCACTACAAAAGAAGGAGAAAATACCTTCCACACCATCATCACCCATTTTGTCAATAGATATTGGGAACACAAAAGTATCAGCAGATGTTTACCAAACAGCTGCTGAGACACCAGTTGTTTCAGCAGAAGTTTCTCAAACATCTGCCATGATCATTTTCGCTACACCAACCACAATCCAACCATCTCCAACGTCACAAAGATTTCCCATACGTTCATCTTCACTACCAAAACATTCTCCTTCACCAGAAATCATCTCCACACGAAAGAGAAAAACTCATTTCGATAGAATCACGAAAATGAACAATGATCCCCTGGTAAAGCCAACTCAACCTAATTGGAAGAAAGTCAAAACAATGGATTCAGATGAGGTATTGAAGTTTAAAAGAATGAGAGCAGAGCTTGTGGCTACTGATTATGGTCCAGTTAGATCCATTGCCAGATGGTCTAAACTGAAGATAGTTGAGTCCTATAAAAAGCTGAAAGAAGTTAGAGCTGAACATTCAAATGTTTTTCAAAACTCAAACTATCCTACAACTGCTGCTCTGTCTCCAAAAATCGGTACTTCGAAAAACCTTCTCTCATCATCTGATTTGTCTGAATCAATTGCAAATCTAGTTAGCAGGCCACAATCACCAAACTCATCTTCAATAATTCTTTGCCCAAGAAAACCAACTGATCCAAAAATAGTAAAGTGGAAGTCATGCTCAAAAACCCAAGTATTGACTTTGATCAGATCAGATGGTAGTGTTGAAGAGATTAAAATGGATAGTGCATATAATCTGAATGCATACGATCTCCAAGATTTGTTGGACCTTCAACTTGAGATGGATGATGAAGAAGACATGTTCTCCCTGGACTTTGAACTACAATTCAAAGGACAAATCAGGGAGATGTTGATGAGAAATAAAAATCAGTAATAAAGAAGGGTTCTTGTATCATCTTTTGTATAGGGAGATTGTTGGATCAGCAGCTGTTACATTGTTTGTAGTAGCATATTTAACCAGATCACAACATGTAGCGAAGGACATGTTGCTGGGTAACAAATTCTTGAGTGAGGTTTGATGTGTGTTGTTTAGGCAGGTGATAACAATTTATTAAGTTTGTTAGACATCTTTCATATGTACTTATGTTTATAACAATTTATATTGTCAATGGGTGGATACTCTCTTTTATGAATAAGAGAATGGGAATAATCATATGTAACTGATGAATTTTATTAAGTTTGATAAATATCTTTTATATTTACTTATAGTTATCTTTTAACTATAATAAATAACACGTTTTGGTACAATATCTATACACATATCTATGTTCTGTCAATATATGTTATGAATGGTTTTCTAAGAAACGACCCGTGTTTGCACACGGGTCTTACCACTAGTACTTTCTATAAAAGGGCAAATGCCGATGACATAAGAAAAGATGAGTTGGCAGTCAGATATGATGTCCAACAATGTCTTTCTTATGTAATTATTGCATCATAAATCTTAATATATAAATTCACTTTAAAATACATTTAAACCTCTGCCATCAAAACCTCTGCCCATATTCATCTATACAAAATTCAAACATCTGCCATCAAAACCTCTGCCCAGATTCAAAATTCAAATTTAAACCATATACATATATAACATACATGATTCTGTCTCCACATTCAATTTTCAATTCATCTCTCTCACTCATATCCTCGAGCAATCTCTCTCTCTCTCTCTCAAATGCACATGATTCAGCCGGTTAATCTCCGATTATAAAGCTTTTTTCGAACATTTACTGATTCTGTTTACACATCATCGTTCCAACATCGTCGTTCCAATGAAGCTTCTAATCACACATCAACATTTCAACATCGTTGTTCCAACATCGTTGAAAGTATGCTTTTTTTTTGTAATTTTGAGTTTTTAATTTTGAACTGATCTACTCTAATTCTCGCTTTATATTTCAGTCTGTATTCTCTATTGGAACTCTGTAACTTTAATAAACCTCCAGAGAGTAAAGAAGAACCTATATCAGAGTTGTTTGAAATTCATACCACCGTCTGCGGTCGATCATGTGCTAGCTTCTTTGATGGGAGAGATGCATGTTAGGTTTGTGGGTTATTTTTTTAACTGCAGTTATACTTATTTAATTTGATTATGAAGAAACAAGTGTTGATAATTTTATTAACACTCAGATTTTAGAATGTGGAGCCAATTGATATTGATAGTATTAAATTAAATACAAAGAAAGATTAAGAACTGAAATATGCATAAAATATTACACACTACAATTAACACTTGCTAGGATTTCATAGACTCCCGCCTTCTTCCATGTGATTTCATTCTCTCTTTTGTTTTGCGGATCGGCTAGCATGTCGCAGATTTTCTGATCCTGTTTTAGCAGTTGTTTGATAAACTTGTCACACCCCCAAAATCCACACGCGGAGTATCACCGCTTGGGAGCGTGACTGACCAGGATCAAGCCACCAATCATATAGAACAATGTAATTAGTAAAAGTAAATGTAATTAAACCAAACCAACCCATATGAAAGGTGTTCCAAAACATAAGTAGAATAACAGAGTTTAGCGGAAGCGTATGAGTAAAAGCCCATTCATAAATAAAGTATGTAATGTCATAATGTTTAAATCAAGCATTCACGATCCTTGTCCACAACGACCGCGCCTCCCTGTGCAAGCTCCATGTATACCTAACGACCTGCAAGGCATGTAACAGAGAGTCAACAACTAGTTGAGCGAGTTCACAGAAAGTAAGTTCGTAATAGTAAGTTCGTTTGTAACGTGTGGCTCTACTGGGCCGATAGTATGTTCTATTGGTGGGGGCTTCCCATGTTTGCATATACACTAGACTATTTGTAACCATAAGTGTTCTTCTTACCGAGAACAGTAGTACGTACCAAGTTTACGTAGGTTTTACGTAAGTGTCCTTCACAACTGAGGACAGGGGTACGCGGGGGTTTACGTAGGTTTTACGTAAGTGTCCTTCCTGACTCTGGAAGACAGTAGCATGTGTGAGTTTACGTAGGTTTTACGTAAGTGTCCTTCCTGACTCCGGAAGACAGTAGCATATACTTGTTTACGTAGGTTTTACGTAAGTGTCCTACTTAACCCAAGGACCATGGTAGATAGTCTAGTAACCGTGTAAGTACGAGAAATTGTTCAATTCCATTATTCAACCCATTCCCAATCCCCGGGAATCCCATGCCTTGGTAAAGAGTGTGAACTCACCTTGGTTTGCTCGGTATGCTAAACTACTTGATCGCAAATAATTCAATCGAAGCCTATAGTAGTCATACACACATAATCAGTTGGCATTCACATAGTTTGCATGTAAGTCATGGTCATGAATGTGTGCTCAGGCAACACTATCACCTAGCACTTAACAGTTATTCTGGTTCATATCAAAACACAGTTCACAAGTATGTTATGTAACAATATCTAACAGTTTCGTGTATTGGTTTCTAAGAATCAACTTATATCATACATTTTTCACATGCTACACAAACAGTGCACTAGCATTAAACAAGTTGTGCGAGTTGTATCAATTAATCAGCAGTGTCCATGTCTCACAAAAGCATTTGTCGATTCATGTCATTTAAACTATTGCATTCTTTACATCACAAACATATTCCAATTATGTGTGTACGACAAAAGGTTTCAATAGAAGAGAGTTTGGGGCCGGTTGTTTAGCGTGTGTGATTCAGTATACTTAAAATCATCATGTCTACTTAAATCAAACAAAAGAAGACAATATCATTTACTATACAACTTCAGATCTCATAACATTCATGTTGTACTTTATGCATGCTTGGTTGTACACTTCCATCAACAGATTTTCAAAGAACTAGAATGACACTCACAAGTTAGATCATATATCATTTGATGCCTACTGATCACTCCTATCACTATCTCGGCGAAACACCAAAGCGCATGATGAAACATTACCATCTTTCCTCGGGTTTGAATGTGACGAAACCCCACCTGTTTCGTCGAGGTCACCGGTTTCGTCGGAGCCACGTGTCTTGTCGGAGAAGTGAGTTTCGCCGCGTGGATAACAGTTGCACAATTTCCCTTATGCACAGAGTTTCAATTATTGCCTAGTCATTAACCATAATCATGATCTCAATCACTCAAGACAAAACAGTTTCGTTATCCATTCATCATCACATATTCAGACAACATGAATAAAATATCATAATGTCTGATGAGATCAACCACATGGGCCGCCATTTTTTCTAATTCAAGACCATCAGCTTTAATAGGCCCTATGCTTTCCATTCCATTGGACCATTAGTCTACTGTTATACTAGAAATTGATTATGTGACTTTTAGTGGGCAACTATGATTGGACCACACTAGAAATTGGTTAGTGGGCTACAAATATGCAAGACAACTTTGTCAGTGAATTCGGATCAATACAGACTAACTTCACTTTTGTAAATCGAGCCAATTCAATAGTACCGAGGGAAATCCATCAACGTCATTATAATTACCACATGTTAATCATCCACAAAATCTATTATTAAAAACCTAATATTCAATCGGATCAAGTAGTTTACTCATTCCTATAACATACAATCCTATGTACTAGCAAATCAACCACACCATCATAGCAAGATCAAATAATTAAAGATTGACATAATGTAAATCTACTGACCTAGAGTCCAATCGAAGGGAATGATGCCTCGATGATGGGGGGGGGGGTCTACTGCCGTCGTAATTCAAGGGAGGGGTAGGGTTTTTGTTTTGAGTTTTTGTTAAGCAACAATGGAATACGTTCTCCCAATAATAATGATTTGGGGCGATTATTATCCTGGCCGAAATAGGCTTTACATACATGGGCCGAGATCAAACACAAGGAACCAAGGGGTTGTGGTGTTATAATCAAGTAACATTTATCTAATATATAACCTTAACATATAATTATAATATGTGATGTGATTGAGTATATATCCATATAATCTAAATGTTTATCATTAATATGTAACAACACACGATCATTTACTCATAGAAATTAGGTGTAATTGGACAAGTTTAATCACACCTAAAGAGTGTAGACACAACGTCTACGTATGGAAAGGCATGAATGATAGCAATACAATTCAAGTGCCACGAGATTGCACAAAGCTAGCCTTGAAAGTTCGGGTTGTCACATCATCCCCAACTTGGAAGAAATTTCGTCCCGAAATTTAGCACGCGGTTACTGAGGAAGCTAGGTAAGTTGTATCGTTTACTGGTTTTCCTGGGGTGTCACAAAACTCGTCTGCATTGTTCTTGAAATTTGATGGAGGAGAGTGGAGGACTTCATCAAGCAATCCGTTTGCTGCTCCAGGTTTTCTTGTAATTTTTATCACTGATGAAGCCGACTTTTCTGTTTAGTTCTTCATCTGCTCTCTTTTCTTCGAGCGACCATCTAGAGAATTATGTTTTATCATCGCTGGTGTCTGACCAGTGGTAGAAGCAACTGTTTGTCATCAAGAGTATTGTTGGTTTTGTTGATTTTGATTTGTTTTTTGACAGACAGTTTTTTAAAAGACAATTGTTGATGTTTTGAACCAAACTAATCATCAGTCTTTTATAGTGTTTAAAATGTGTTTTTATGGTAAACGAAGAGGTTAATGGTAATTATGATATTGTTTTTTTTAAGGTTTAAAATTTTTCCGTTGGGTTTCTTGATATTTAATTTTATAGTTTCCCCATGAAAACTTATTATTGAAATGCTTTGCATTAAAAGACTGCTGTTTTTAAATGTTTATATTAAATGTACACGTTTTTGCCTCCTAGATTATTAAATGTACAGTGAATTTAAATCTGACCTTTTGGCTGTTAGATATTTCACTATATAATATCATTGCCAGTTCACCTGTTTTTCATCACGTTTTACTATCACGATATCCTTCTTTCACATCAGCTGTCATACACCTCTGCTGAGTCGGATGATTTAAAGCGGCGCTTTATCAAGCAAGTTGAGGATCAAGTATATGCGGATGGGGCTACTCTTCAAGAGCTGAAGAGATGTTTTGATGGACTGCACATTGGTCTGTTCACGAGAGACCAGAAACCTGATGGCGATGCCTTCGACTTTCCGTTCGTGACCTTTGTTTGTGTAACATTTGTGCTTGTAATCATTGTGAACAGTTCAATTATCAATAAAACAATGTTATTTGATCCCAATGTTTGTTTGGTTGTGTTTTACATTTTTCATGTTTTGACTTTTGTTCAATTTCAAACTCTACATCGCTTTCTGGAGAATTATACGCAAACTGGTGCGTAAACGTACTCAGTTTAATGCGAAAAATACTCCGGAACATCAACATATACTCAACATACCTTAAATAACCTTTACATAACTTAGAAATAAGTTTTGAAGGCCTTGGTATGGCAAAAACAAGTTAAATCGCTTACAGGGACTAAATTTGACAAACTGTGAAAGTATGCCAATTTGAACTGTAACAAACATTCCGGAACATGTCCATAAGTTAAACATACCATAAATATCCTTTACATAGCTTAGAAATAGGCTTTGAGGGGTTTGGTATGCTAAAATAAACTTTTGGATCATTCAGGGCTAAAAGTGTCAAAAAGTGCACAAGTTTGCACTTTCGCGCATAACTTACGTTCTGAATACATCCGGACATCCAAAAATTTATGTAAGCATCCTTATATTATGTCACACCCCGACCACGTAGAACATACAAAACATGGCGGAAACGCCGGGGAGTGTTGTAACAGGATCAATTGTTTCAAATCCATGGCAAATGAAGTTTCGTTTTATTAATCAAATATGAAAGTATACATTGTTTAAACATGTGAAAATAGGTACGTCAAATATGAAAGTTCTTGTCTCGTTTTAAGTCACTAAGGCACAGGTCCGCCTAAGTATGTCTTGATAAGTTCTATGCATCATTTCCTGAAAACACATGTGAAAATAGGTACGTCAGCATAAAAATGCCTGTGAGATACATTGGTTTTGTGAAAACGGAATTCATGACTTATGTTTGAGAAAATGTTTAGTCATGAACCTTGTAATTTGCTTTGTCTTGTAAATCATTTAAAAAACGATAAGATCAGATGATATGTATAAATAAGAGAACAGTGTATGATTAAACGAATAACCATGTGAAATGTGTTTGTATAAGATAAATCGTTTGTAAAACAATGTCTCGTGAAAAGCGTGTTATTTGTATAAAATGTCATATGTCTCAAATTGAAATGATTCAAATAACGCCGCGATATGTAATACCATACAAACACTTATAGATAGGAAGTACCAGCAGCGTATCCACCATGCTTGTATCGTATTACACACGCCTCGTTACTTAATCACTTACTCAAACCAAACCATCAAGATGAAATGTTTAACAATTGTGGAAATGTTTATGTATAGTCAAATGTCTATTGTCAAATGTAAATCATGTCAACGGATACAACTGGTTCACATGGTTCAATGGTTACAAACGGTTCATATAATCAAACGGGTTTAGACGGTTCACATAGTCAAATGGTCACAGCGGTTCAAAATGTAGCATAATGTGTTCATATGCTGGATGAGCATATGCAACAGAAATGCAATGTAAAACAATGTACTAAGTACGCACACAATGGGCATACATAGCATGTAATGTAAAGCAATGTACTAAGTACGCACACAATGGGCATACATAGCATGTAATGTAAGGCAATGTACTAAGTACGCACACAATGGGCATACATAGCATGTAATGTAATGTAAAACCATGTACTAAGTACGCACACAATGGGCATACATAGCATGAAATGTAATGTAAAACCATGTACTAAGTACGCACACAATGGGCATACATAGCATGAACACAATGAAATCATGTACTATATATGTACTATCGAACATAGCAAGTATATGATGTGAAAACCGGAAAGCATGAAAGTAACAAGTAGGCACATGCGTTTCACCCCAAAACAGTTTGGAAAACAGTAAAAGAGGGGTTCAATGTACTCACCTGAGATTGCTTTGAAGTTCTTGTACAATAACCAAATAATGCTAGAGATTACGGAATATCAAACGGCACCTAATAGGTAGCTATATTAATATACCGGACCTAAATCGGAAGGATCGGATAGTATGCGGGTTCGTAAACCAAACGAGTATGGAGGCTCATGTAATATGGTTTAACAAAGCCTACATACTACAATGAAACCTAACCTAAGTGCTTACGATCCATTACGACCCGTTTAGGTAGCTTATGCTACCTCACGCGTCGTTCGCGTAGAACGCGTCTGGAACGCCTAACATCGTGACCACAAGGCATAACCTCGGAAGGTTATAGCTATGGTCACCTAATGTGTTTGGTCGGATCCTAATGATCGACCAAATGGGTCGGGTTCGAAAGTATAAGCGATGGTTTAGATCGCTTACCTTACGACCCTATATAAGCACTATACTAAAAGTGACGAGCTAAGCATGTTAGAACATGCTTAACTAAGTTTAGAAAACAGGTTTGGCATCAAAACAAACGGCTTTGATGCTCACGAGTAGTTTGGTTACAAAATATGCAAGAATGCACATTTTGGCCGAAACTACGACTCGTCACTAAGCCTAGATAACGTGGTAATCAGTAGGTATAGTCACTACGGACTATAACCATCGTGATCACGCTCACGTTATGAAGTTCCAAGAACTTCGTGTTGACCATAGGCTGGTCAACGTAGAAAGTCAACAAAACGTTGACTTTCGGACTCGAAAAGCGAATAAAAGAAGGAAAGAATACTTACAGAGGGTCCCCGAATGCTAATCTAGATCAAAGAGCTCAGGTATGAAGCAATGGCATCAACTTAGAGCATTTTGATCAGATTGTGTGAGTTTTACATCAAAAGGGGGGGGTATTTATAGGAAAAGTAGAGCCGTTAGGATCGTTTCTTGAATATCGTGCCACGATCCAAGCCATACACTTGTCACAAAGTTGTGGTGGCTTAATGTGACCCTTGGCTCCTGATTTGGTGAAAGGGCATTGCCCTTTGGGTTGTTTGAAAGGCCAAGTTGTGCAAGAAAGACAAAATTCTGTTACTGAAGGGGTCATGCGGCCCGCATCAGGATTTGCCAAAACTCAGGCGGGCCGCCTGGGCCTGTCTGATCTGCACATACTTTCAAAAATGGCAGTTTTGGTCCCTGTTGCGTATTTAAGCCATTTCCGACACTTCTAAGGCCCGTAAAGCCAACTTTAAGGCCTTAAAATGATGCCTAAACATTGTGGACATGAAACATGCTTAGAAATATGTCGGATGTTGGCTCGTTTGGCCGTACGATCGCGATGTTCGGTTAATTACGACGGAATGCGCATAAGCGCGAAAAATGATCCGAATGACGCGACGAATGGATTTTTCTCATGCCAAACACTAAGGCATAATATTAGGATGCTTACATAAATTTTTGGATGTCCGGATGTATTCAGAACGTAAGTTATGCGCGAAAGTGCAAACTTGTGCACTTTTTGACACTTTTAGTCCCTGAATGATCCAAAAGTTTGTTTTAGCATACCAAACCTCTCAAAGCCTATTTCTAAGCTATGTAAAGGATATTTATGGTATGTTTAACTTATGGACATGTTCCGGAATGTTCATTATAGTTCAAATTGGCATACTTTCGTAGTTTGTCAAGTTTAGTCCCTGTAAGCGAATTAACTTGTTTTTGCCATACCAAAGCCTTCAAAACTTATTTCTAAGTTATGTAAAGGTTATTTAAGGTATGTTAAGTATATGTTGATGTCCCGGAGTATTTGTCACATTAAACTGAGTACGTTTTCGCACCAGGTTGCGTATAATTCTCCAGAAATCGATGTAAAGTTTGAAATTGAACCAGAATTGATATGTGCAATAGATACACATATCTATACAAGATCCCAAGTATGAAATACGATATTTCATCGGCTTGGTATTTGTTTGATGGTCGCGGTGACACAGGTTTAGGAAATTTCGTCCCGAAATTTATTCGTAGGAGTCTATTTGTGACTCTGCCAAATAACCATCAGCGATATGCAAAGTAATGTCCTGTCATTTCCTTAATGGTCATTCTTCAGAAACGAAATGAACTGGCGGAGTCATTTTCAATGGTTGCTTCATCAGAAATGGAAATGAAGGATTACACAACGGATATTCATTTCCTCAACGGGTAAATCTTCAGAAACGAAAATGAATTAACGGAGTCATTTTCAACGGTTGCTTCTTCAGAGTTGGAAATGAAAGATTACACAACGGATATTCATTTTCCCCAACGGATAATCTTCCGAAACGAAAATGCACTAACGGAGTCATTTTCAACGGTTGCTTCATCAGAGTTGGAAATGAAGGATTACACAACAGATATTCATTTCCTCAACGGGTAAATCTTCAGAAACGAAAATGAATTAACGGAGTCATTTTCAACGGTTGCTTCTTCAGAGTTGGAAATGAAAGATTACACAACGGATATTCATTTTCCCCAACGGATAATCTTCAGAAACGAAAATGCACTAACGGAGTTATTTTCAACGGTTGCTTCATTAGAGTTGGAAATGAAGGATTACACAACGGATATTCATTTCCTCAACGGGTAATTCTTCAGAAACGAAAATGAAATAACGGAGTCATTTTCAACGGTTGCTTCTTCAGAGTTGGAAATGAAAGATTACACAACGGATATTCATTTTCCCCAACGGATAATCTTCAGAAACGAAAATGCACTAACGGAGTCATTTTCAACGGTTGCTTCATCAGAGTTGGAAATGAAGGATTACACAACGGATATTCATTTCTTCAACGGGTAAATCTTCAGAAACGAAAATGAATTAACGGAGTCATTTTCAACGGTTGCTTCTTCAGAGTTGGAAATGAATAGGGTTAACTCTAGACACATGACAGAACTTGCTGTGATTTCTGTGCACTAAATTCCATAATTATGTATGCATCCATAGTTACGTAATCCCTTGCACAGTCCACACAGTTTGTTTTGTATTGTTTTGGGGAAGGATATCAAACTTGTGATGAGGGTGACTAGACTTCCATCGGGTCCTTTTTATTAGATCAATAGGGGATCTTCTTAGTTAGGCCACCAAGGAGTCCTTTCAGCTTTATCATCACATGATATCCCTAACCAGATTTTTGGATCAATCTGTTTAACTAGACTACTCAAGGGGTCTAATTATGAAGTAGTACTTTATAATCCGAGGGACTTAACTATAACATAGAAGTCCATTGAGGATTTTAAGTAATACCTTTGGGTATCCTACTATGAATCTCTTGTACAAGGATATGTAAGGTTCTACGAAGATTTGGATAACATAATTTGGATCACACAACAACACATAAGAGAACACATAAGCACAAGATCACATAATTGTTTAACTTGATTATAATTTGTTATTAACTTGTTATTGATTGAATACGGATATGGAAACCAATCGACGGGTCTCAATGTTCACTGGAATCTATCTGAGAAGATAGAAAGATCTCCCAAAATTTGATTTTTTGTTTACAAGGAATCACCACATTCGAATTAAGGCATACACAATTAAGGACTTACGGGAAATCCTTAGGTACCCTATTAAGGATTTATAGTGGTACCTTGGGTATTCGTCATGTGTTGTAACTTGCGCTTTGTACTTCGTTTCCTTAGAATAAACGGGTTCTTAGGAATTTTGTGGAAGACGCAAGAGATCATAGAATGGGAGAATTTTGGGGGTAGTTTGTTCTTCAAGGAATACGGTTTCTTGATTGTCGGTATTGTAAGGGATATGTCGTTTATACATGCAACCACAGAAATACATTGCAATGTAAATAAAAGATTTATTTATAAACGACGATAACAACTGTTTCCTTGGACCTTGACAACAAAAGAAAATAATACATAAGACGTGATTATTTCTAAACGATGTTGTCTTCTAGTCAGTCAGATGCTCATCCCAGTGCTGGGTTTGCATTAGCAAGCTTTGGGCAATTTCTTCGGAAATGACCCATCTCGCCACAGCTGAAACAAGAGCCTGGTAGAAAACGACCTTGAGCAGGATTGTTGCCAGCTTGGTTTGGTGCAGCTGCAGTTGGGCAGACTCTTGCTGTGTGGCCTATAAGCCCACAAGTTTGGCATTTGCGGCACTGTACATTGGTGTGATGATGGAGGCTACATTGGTTGCACAAGGGTGCAGTCCCATTGTATGGTTTTCTAGCAGGGGGTCGAGCTGGTTGGTTTGGGACGGCTTGACCATTGTGAGCGACCATGGCGAAATTCTGAGAAGCCTTTCGCTTCTTTGACTTCTTAGGAGATTCAGTCTGTTCATCCATGATCTTTGATTCCTCGATTGGGTTCGGTTCCCCGACCGGTTTCTTGTCACCTTTTCGGAAAAGTTTACCTTTCCTGATCTTTGATTCAGTCAAGGTTGCAGATAGCTCAATGGCCTGTCTAACTGTAGTAGGGTTGCTACCAGTCACAATGTCTTGTATTGAGTCACGGAGGCCATCAATGTACTTTTCGATTGCCTTATCCAAAGGTGTAACCATATCCGGGCATAACAAACTTAACTCCTCATAACGGTCCGTGTAGGCTCGATGCTCACCGCTAACTTGCTTAAGATCGTCGAACTCCGTTTCCAAAGTCCTGATCTCGTGACGAGGACAAAATTCCTTCATCATCAGAGCTCGAAGCTCTTGCCATGTTTGAGCCAGTGCCACATCGGCACCCCTATCTCTCATCACACCATTCCACCATGTCAAAGCTCGTTTCTCAAAGACGCTAGATGCGAATTCTACCTTTCGCTCGTTTGGACATTGAACATGTCTGAAGGTGTTCTCTAAACTCTCGAACCATTGTAGAAGTGCAGTCGCTCCTTGAGACCCAGAAAACTTTGATGGCTTAGCTGAGTTGAACGTCTTGAAGTTGCAGGGGGCATTATGGTTGTTGTTGGCTTGGTTCCATTGAGCAAAGAGGTTTGGGAATTGAGCAGCCATTTGCTGCGCAATAATCACTGCCAGTTCTGCAGTCGCTATCTGGTTTTCGCGTCGAGGAGGCATTCTAAAAGAGGAACAAGAAAGAAAACAAATGAAATGGCATTGGGTAAGAATAGGATGTTACAATTACCGGCCATAATCATGGTTGATGGTCATCTGTTTGAATCTGCGAAGCAAACAAACAACACCAAGGCTGAGTCAAAGCAAATAGATCCTCATAGTGTATCGCGAAGACATGCTCGCCTATAAGTGGACACTCACCCCAAGAGTTCTCAGGTAAGAGTGACTGGTCCGATTATGTGGATTTGTACGAACACTCTAACCTTAGACAGAAATCCCAGGGTACAGGCATTCACTCTTCCAGTTCGCACGTGTTCACACTATTTAGGACCAAAAACTTTGACGAGAGTTTTGAAAACTCAAAGGGGTTCAAAACCTTATAACAGAGGGTTCAAAACCTTACAATAGAGGGTTCAAAACCTAGTAATCAATCATCTTGGAACAGATGATTAGTTTTCAAGCGGTTTTGAAATTTATGTTCTTGTTGTGGTCGTCGCCTAAGGATAGGTGACGGTATTGTTTTATGACTAAACGCAAGTAAACTCGCGTTAGGGTCCTAAGAAGGTTATAGACTAGGTCAAAGTATTACTAATAACCTAATTCCCTATAACCATTGGCTCTGATACCAACTTTTCTGTCACACCCCGACCACGTAGAACATACAAAACATGGCGGAAACGCCGGGGAGTGTTGTAACAGAATCAATTGTTTCAAATCCATGGCAAATGAAGTTTCGTTTTATTAATCAAATATGAAAGTATACATTGTTTAAACAAGAACCAGAGAGTACATAACATAAATTAACTAGTGCTTGTCTCGTTTTAAGTCACTAAGGCACAGGTCCGCCTAAGTATGTCTTGATAAGTCCTATGCATCATTTCCTGAAAACACATGTGAAAATAGGTACGTCAGCATAAAAATGCCTGTGAGATACATTGGTTTTGTGAAAACGGAATTCATGACTTATGTTTGAGAAAATGTTTAGTCATGAACCTTGTAATTTGCTTTGTCTTGTAAATCATTTGAAAAACGATAAGATCAGATGATATGTATAAATAAGAGAACAGTGTATGATTAAACGGATAACCATGTGAAATGTGTTTGTATAAGATAAGTCGTTTGTAAAACAATGTCTCGTGAAAAGCGTGTTATTTGTATAAATATGTCTCAAACTGAAATGATTCAAATAACGCCGCGATATGCAATACCATACAAACACTTATATATAGGAAGTACCAGCGGCGTATCCACCATGCTTGTATCGTATTACACACGCCTCGTTACTTAATCACTTACTCAAACCAAACCATCAAGATGAAATGTTTAACAATTGTGGAAATGTTTATGTATAGTCAAATGTCTATTGTCAAATGTAAATCACGTCAACGGATACAACTGGTTCACACGGTTCAATGGTTACAAACGGTTCATATAATCAAACGGGTTTAGACGGTTCACATAGTCAAATGGTCACAACGGTTCAAAATGTAGCATAATGTGTTCATATGCTGGATGAGCATATGCAACAGAAATGCAATGTAAAACAATGTACTAAGTACGCACACAATGGGCATACATAGCATGTAATGTAAAGCAATGTACTAAGTACGCACACAATGGGCATACATAGCATGTAATTAAGGCAATGTACTAAGTACGCACACAATGGGCATACATAGCATGTAATGTAATGTAAAACCATGTACTAAGTACGCACACAATGGGCATATATAGCATGAAATGTAATGTAAAACCATGTACTAAGTACGCACACAATGGGCATACATAGCATGAACACAATGAAATCATGTACTATATATGTACTATCGAACATAGCAAGTATATGATGTGAAAACCGGAAAGCATGAAAGTAACAAGTAGGCACATGCGTTTCACCCCAAAACAGTTTGGAAAACAGTAAAAGAGGGGTTCAATGTACTCACCTGAGATTGCTTTGAAGTTCTTGTACAATAACCAAATAATGCTAGAGATTACGGAATATCAAACGGCACCTAATAGGTAGCTATGTTAATATACCGGACCTAAATCAGAAGGATCGGATAGTATGCGGGTTCGTAAACCAAACGAGTATGGAGGCTCGTGTAATATGGTTTAACAAAGCCTACATACTACAATGAAACCTAACCTAAATGCTTACGATCCATTACGACCCGTTTAGGTAGCTTATGATACCTCACGCGTCGTTCGCGTAGAACGCGTCTGGAACGCCTAACATCGTGACCACAAGGCATAACCTCGGAAGGTTATAGCTATGGTCACCTAATGTGTTTGGTCGGATCCTAATGATCGACCAAATGGGTCGGGTTCGAAAGTATAAGCGATGGTTTAGATCGCTTACCTTACGACCCTATATAAGCACTATACTAAAAGTGACGAGCTAAGCATGTTAGAACATGCTTAACTAAGTTTAGAAAACAGGTTTGGCATCAAAACAAACGGCTTTGATGCTCACTGTAACATTTCGTATTTCTGTACCTTCTATTTTTAGCAAGTCAAGTGGTACTTTCCATGTTTAGACATTTAAATTCTCGTTGTAGTCTGTTTCGCTTCAATTTGAAATCCGAGACTTGAATCATAATGAAAAAAATGCATTTTTTTGATCATATTCTTGTTTGGATTCTTATGTTGTGGTTAAACACGTTAAACTATGTCAAACACGTAAAAACAGTGGACAGATATCCTAATCTTGACTCTCGAAACAAGTATTATCAAGAGATTACCCTAAACCAGACAAAATCGGGAATTCGTACGTTAATTCGGTAAATTTCCAGAAATTTGGGTTAAATCAAAAATTTATAATATATATTATTAATTTTTAATACTTTAAGTAATTGAATAATTTAATATTATAATTAATTAATTAAATAAATATTTAAATAAAAGTGTTAGTTTAACTAAAATAAACTAACTAGGTTAGCTACTTAATAAAAAAAAAAAGAGGTTAACCAGGTTTGTTTTGTAAAGGGGATAACTAACTGAGTTAGAGAACTCAGTTAGTTCAGTTAAGTCAAGGAAAAAGAAACAAAAAGGGGATAAACCCCCTGGAACCGGCCTGGGTAGGACTCGAACTCGCGACCTCTTGCTTAACAAACGAACACTCAACCATCCGGCCGGGCATGCCACATCCGTCTATATTAGGAAACTATTTAATGTTATGCGCAACCTTCTGTTTCCTTTTTCTCTTTTGAAAGTTACCGCCAACAACCACAGCCGTGACTTCCTTCCTTACCATAACATAAATCAATTATCTTGATTGACAGTCAATCAAGATCGTTTCCAGAATTAACCGATTCAATCAAACACACACACCATCAACAATCATCTCCCAAAACAACCGATTTTTTTCCTTATTTCGGTCCAATCACGATTTCGTTTCCGTGTTTGCGAGATCATAACCCGACCTATATATATACCGGTTACTCATGAGGAACTCACACCATTCTCAAAACACATCACACTTCCACAAATCGTTCAAGCATCAGACTCGGAGATTGCAACCCGAAGACCACAGCCTCGTTCGACACCATTTACACTCAACATCTCGACACCCTCTCACATCGGAAGTCTTGCCGGAGACACTGCTTCGCTGCCGGAGAAGACAACCGGAAACCAACAGCCTTCTGCCTTGCCGGAGCTTCACCGGAGTCGCCGGAGAAGACGACTCGAACCGGTACCAAACCGTTTTTCCGATTTCGTTCCTTGTTATTTTCTTTATTTCTGTTTTATAAATTTTAAATATTCTGTTTATTATTATTATCATCATTATTATTATTATTATTATTATTATTATTATTATCAGAAATATTATTAATATTAGGATTTTTAAGATATACTAATTAATCAGAATTAATATCATTAATATAATCAGATTGTAAATCATATTGTTATTATTTAGTAATATTAACATATATAAAGTCAGAACTTTATTATTAATTAATCAGTATCTTTTATAACAGAAAAACTATTATTTTATATATATTCCGAATTTTTATCAGATTTATTATTATTAACCTATTATCAGAAATAATATTTTAATAATATTATGGTTATTATTATTATTTTCATAATTTATATCATTAATCAGAATTTCTATTATTATTATTATCATTACTAATATTATCATTATCATCATTAGAGATTTAGTATTAATATTGTCATTATATTTCAAATTCAGTTATTTAAAATTAGTAAATAAATCAAGTTCATATATTAATAAAATTCAATATTTTTAAATTTGGTTATTATTAACATATAAATTCGGTTATTACTATTAATATTATTAATAAAAATTAAATCATTATAATTCCATCAAAATTAGTATTTTTTTATTATTTTGATTATTGTTATTATTAATATTAACATATAATACATATATTAATATTAATGTTATTATCAATAATGTTACTATTGTTGGTATTATTATTATTAACATATCAATAATAATAACAAAGTTATTATTGTTAACATTATTAAAACAAACATTAATATTATTTGAATTATGAAAATAATGTTAATATTATTATTATCATTAACTTTATTAACAAAAATGAGGGATAATAATAACCAATATATGATTTTCATCGTTGTCATTATTACTACCATTTTAGAAATAATACTATTACTATTTCCCACTAGTTTGATCATTTCCATATTAACGAATTCCCAAACACAATAGGGTAATCTCTTGCAACAATTGGATCCAATCCCCTCTCATAATTCGTTACCAAGAAATGCAACGCAAACTAAGATGAGTATACATGACCCATTTTCGTTTTACACTTTTTGGGTGCAATATGTATTCTATATCAAACAACACAATCACATCAAACATTTATGCACACTCTATCCATACTCTATGTGATACATTTTAATCATGTTAGACATGTTATGCTACTGTAAACACTCATGACTATGTGTTCATTAACTTCGTACAAGCCTCCCCTAACAATGGTAGCGCTATAGGTTGAGAAACGCCCCTCCCGTTATATTAACGGGTATTGTTAGGTTAAACTATGTTAAAAACCACCCGTACACTTTTGGGTTGGACACTTTAATTGCGTTAAACTTTGGTTTGGACACGTAGAGTAACATCGTTTCGAGTATACTGTCAATATGATATTGTATTTCACATTTGGATATGAGCAACATTTTAAACACGTATTATGCTATGTATGAAAACTTGTATACTCGCCAACATGCTTTTTGTTGACTTTATTTTAATACATATTGCAGGTTGAATGTTCAAGAATCAAGAAACAAGCTAGGATGGCTTTAGAAACCCATTTTAGCATTGTAGTTAATGATTGAATTTATGTTTGTTTATTTGAGACAATGTACCTTACTTTAGAATTTAATAAAATGATTTAATTTATATTGTCACATTTAGTGTTATGTTGTTTTGAGCAATTTGTTCGTCTCATCCCGATGTTTCCGCCATCGGTTGGGGTGTGACACTCACGAGTAGTTTGGTTACAAAATATGCAAGAATGCACATTTTGGCCGAAACTACGACTCGTCACTGAGCCTAGATAACGTGGTAATCAGTAGGTATAGTCACTACGGACTATAACCATCGTGATCACGCTCACGTTATGAAGTTCCAAGAACTTCGTGTTGACCATAGGCTGGTCAATGTAGAAAGTCAACAAAACGTTGACTTTCGGACTCGAAAAGCGAATAAAAGAACAAAAGAATACTTACGGAGGGTCCCCGAATGCTAATCTAGATCAAAGAGCTCAGGTATGAAGCAATGGCATCAACTTAGAGCATTTTGATCAGATTGTGTGAGTTTTACATCAAAAGGGGGGGGGGTATTTATAGGAAAAGTAGAGCCGTTAGGATCGTTTCTTGAATATCGTGCCACGATCCAAGCCGTACACTTGTCACAAAGTTGTGGTGGCTTAATGTGACCCTTGGCTCCTGATTTGGTGAAAGGGCATTGCCCTTTGGGTTGTTTGAAAGGCCAAGTTGT
The DNA here is from genome assembly GCF_002127325.2 of Helianthus annuus. Taxonomy (NCBI): domain Eukaryota; kingdom Viridiplantae; phylum Streptophyta; class Magnoliopsida; order Asterales; family Asteraceae; genus Helianthus; species Helianthus annuus. The sequence goes on along the minus strand of NC_035438.2, from coordinate 116,889,353 downwards.
GCAAGAAAGACAAAATTCTGTTACTGAACGGGCCATGCGGCCCGCATCAGGATTTGCCAAAACTCAGGCGGGCCGCCTGGGCCTGTCTGATCTGCACATACTTTCAAAAATGGCAGTTTTGGTCCCTGTTGCGTATTTAAGCCATTTCCGACACTTCTAAGGCCCGTAAAGCCAACTTTAAGGCCCTAAAATGATGCCTAAACATTGTGGACATGAAACATGCTCAGAAATATGTCGGATGTTGGCTCGTTTGGCCGTACGATCGCGATGTTCGGTTAATTACGACGGAATGCGCTTAAGCGCGAAAAATGATCCGAATGACGCGACGAATGGATTTTTCTCATGCCAAACACTAAGGCATAATATTAGGATGCTTACATAAATTTTTGGATGTCCGGATGTATTCAGAACGTAAGTTATGCGCGAAAGTGCAAACTTGTGCACTTTTTGACACTTTTAGTCCCTGAATGATCCAAAAGTTTGTTTTAGCATACCAAACCTCTCAAAGCCTATTTCTAAGCTATGTAAAGGATATTTATGGTATGTTTAACTTATGGACATGTTCTGGAATGTTCGTTATAGTTCAAATTGGCATACTTTCGTAGTTTGTCAAGTTTAGTCCCTGTAAGCGAATTAACTTGTTTTTGCCATACCAAAGCCTTCAAAACTTATTTCTAAGTTATGTAAAGGTTATTTAAGGTATGTTAAGTATATGTTGATGTCCCGGAGTATTTGTCGCATTAAACTGAGTACGTTTTTCGCACCAGGTTGCGTATAATTCTCCAGAAAGCGATGTAAAGTTTGAAATTGAACCAGAATTGATATGTGCAATAGATACACATATTTATACAAGATCCCAAGTATGAAATACGATATTTCATCGGCTTGGTATTTGTTTGATGGTCGCGGTGACACAGGTGTCACATATTATGCCTTAGTGTTTGGCATAAGAAAAATCCATTCATCGCGTCATTTGGATCGTTTTTCGCGCTTATGCGCATTCCGTCGTAATTAACCGAACTTCACGATCGTACGGCCAAACGAACCAACATCCGACATACTTTTGAGCATGTTTCATGTCCACAATGTTTAGGCATCATTTTAGGGCCTTAAAGTTGGCTTTACGGGCCTTAGAAGTGTCGGAAATGGCTTAAACATGCAACAGGGACCAAAACTGCCATTTCTGAAAGTATGTGCAGATCAGACATGCCCAGGCGGCCCGCCTGAGTTTTGTCTGATCCTGATGCGGGCCGCATGGCCCCTTCAGTTGCAGAAACTTTGTTTTCTTGCAAAAATTGGCCTTTCAAACACTCCAAAGGGCAATGCCCTTTCACAATCTGTAGAGATAGGGTCATTTTGAGCTACCACAACAACTTGACAAGTGTACGCATAAGATCGTGGCACGATATTCAAGAAACGATCCTAACAGCTTTACTTTTCCTATAAAGACCCCCCCCCCCCCTTTTGGTTAAAACTCACAAAAATCTGATCTAAAGCTCTAAGTTGGAACCTTTGTTTCATACCTGAGCCATTTTGATCTAGATTAGCATTCGGGGACCCTTCTTAAGTGTTCTTTCGTTCTTTTATTCGCTTTTTGAGTCCGAAAGTCAGCGTTTTGTTTGACTTTCTGCGTTGACCAGCCTATGGTCAACACGAAGTTCATTGGAACTTCATAACGTTAGCGTGATCACGGTGGTTATAGTCCGTAGTGACTATACCTACTGATTACCACGTTATCTAGGCTCAGTGACGAGTCGTAGTTTCGGCCAAAATGCGCATTCTTGCGTATTTTGTAACCAAACTACTCGTGAGCATCAAAGCCGTTTGTTTTGATGCCAAACCTGTTTTCTAAACTTAGTTAAGCATGTTCTAACATGCTTAGCTCGTCACTTTTAGTATAGTGCTTATATAGGGTCGTAAGGTAAGCGATCTAAACCATCGCTTATACTTTCGAACCCGACCCATTTGGTCGATCATTAGGATCCGACCAAACACATTAGGTAACCATAGCTGTAACCTTCCGAGGTTATACCTTGTGGTCACGATGTTTGGCGTTCCAAACGCGTTCTACGCGAACGACGCGTTAAGGTAGCATAAGCTACCTAAACGGGTCGTAATGGATCGTAAGCACTTAGGTTAGGTTTCATTTTAGTATGTAGGCTTTGTTAAACCATATTACACGAGTCTCCATACTCGTTTGGTTTACGAGCCCGCATACTATCCCATCCTTCCGATTTTGGTCCGGTATATTAATATAGCTACTTATTAGGTGCCGTTTGATATTCCGTGATCTCTAGCATTATTTGGTTTTTATACAAGAACTTCAAAGCAATCTCAGGTGAGTACATAGAACCCCATCTTTTACTGTTTTCCAAACTGTTTTGGGGTGAAACACATGTGCCTATCTGTTACTTTCATGCTTTCCATGTTTTCACATCATATACCTGCTATGTTCATTAGTACATTATAGTACATGATTTCATTACATTTCATGCTATGTATGCCCATTGTGTGCATACTTAGTACATTGCTTTACATTACATTTTATGCTATGTATGCCCATTGTGTGCGTACTTAGTACATTGCTTTACAATACATTTCATGCTATGTATGCCCATTGTGTGCGTACTTAGTACATTGCTTTACATTACATTTTATGCTATGTATGCCCATTGTGTGCGTACTTAGTACATTGCTTTACAATACATTCCATGCTATGTATGCCCATTGTGCGCGTACTTAGTACATTGCTTTACAATACATCTCATGCTATGTATGCCCATTGTGTGCGTACTTAGTACATTGTTTCACATTGCATTTCATGCTATTTATGCCCATTGTGTGATACTTAGTACAATTGTTTACATCACATGCCTTCATTTTGGTACAACATTTGGTTTGTTTAACATGGAACAATACATTCATTAACATTGATCACGCCATTCGTTAGTAGGTAGTGGTACCATAGGAATTGACAACTCCCGTTCCTGAAATCCTGGGTTTGTTTGGATTGGAAGGAATGACCGAATTCGATATACATAACTTAGATAAACCATTAATTTGTTTAAGGGTTTATCGCCACAGTCTCAAGGCTTGGATGTATGCATTTTCACAATACCGCATAAATGTTAATATCAGTAGAGCATGCATTGTTCCACAAAACATAACGTTGATTTAAACCATGTTTTACTTCAACACCTTGTTTTGTGCATTTTACATATGGTTTAGTTGATACATCTCACTTACCATACAAGATATATTTTGGGTACACATTACATGATCTACATTAAACATAATTTTGACATTGATATACATACTTGGTGGTTTACATTGAACATAAACATTTCGATATGGTTTACACAATAACACTTGACAATTGATTTATACATTAACAATTTACATGGTGGTTGGTTTGGGTAAATGGTTGGAGTAACGTGGCGTATGTAATATGATACAAACATGGTGGATACGCCATTGGTACTTCCTATATATAAATGCTTGCATTATATTACATATCGTAGCGTTATCTAAATCATTTCAGTATAAACATATTACATTTTATACAAATAACATATTCTTCACAAGACATTGTTTTACAAACAACTTATCTTATACATACTCATTTTACTAGGTTATTCTTTTAACCTTACATTTAGTTTACATATCATCTGATATTATCGTTTTTCAAATGGTTTACAAAGCAAGACAAATTACAAGGTTCATGACTGACTGTTATTAAACATTTCTTTAAACTCAAGTCATGAATCCCATTTTCACAAAACCTATGTATCTCACAGGCATTTTTATGCTGACGTACCTACTTTCACATGTGTTTTCAGGAGCTGTTCCATAGGATGATGATCATGACACTAGGGCGGACCTGTGCCTTAGAGACTAAAAATGAAGATAGACTAGTTTAATTATGTCACGAACTCTTTGTTTTCCTATTTAAGACAATGTATTACGCTTGTTAAATAAATAAAATGTAACTTTGGTTTCCATGGTTATGAAACAATTAATTCTGTCCACAACACTCCCCGGCGTTTCCGCCGCGGTTGCACGTTACACGCGGCCGGGGTGTGACAGTTTGTCAGTAATATAGAGTGCGGTGATAGAGACGTGGAGTTCATGGCGATACTCAAGGATATACATCGAGAGGTTCAGCACTCGATGGAGTTGAAGCTAAAATTTCTTAATTCTTGCTGTTAGATTCTTAAATTTCTGGGTGTTATTGTTAGATTTGAAAGTTTCTTAGTTCAGTACTCGATGTAGTTGTTGATCTTTTAATGTCATAAATTTTAATCCTATTAATCTTTTTTGTAGCATTTTACTTTTACTTATTTTTAGCAAGCATAAGTATTATTATATAGTTTTGAATATCATCTGAGGATTGCAGATCGATATTGATGTAGATGTGAAATTGTGTCTGAGTTTGATTTAGATTATGTTGATGTTGAATTGTGCTTGAACAAATGTTTGGTAAGTCAACAGTGGTCTAAATCCCTCAGGTTGGTTTAAGGCTGAACAAATGATCGCAAAGCCAAAATATTCTAGAATATCTGATCATGAATAACAGTTTTTGAAGAATTTGCTCCTCCAAATTACAAAGATTCAATAGCTGTAACACCCCAATCGCGTAATACGCGGCAGAAATATCGGGGAGTCACATTAAAAGTTGCTCACAACAACTTGTACTAAATTGTTGTGAGTGCATTTATGTCTATCATCTCTGTCAATCCGAATCGTAGTAGAAAACTGGTCAAGACAAGGTTTTATGATGTTAAATATAGGAAAAATCTATTTTAGAATGAGGAGTGGCAAACTTATAAATAAGGTGACATTCCTTATGACATTGCCTATATATAGTGGTCTTATGTCAGACATTAAGAACTTTTGGAGCTTTAGAGTTTGAGAGAAGATCTAGAGAGAGAAAGTGATCAAGGTGATTCACGGTGCTTGTATCTTGTCATACAATCTATAGAATCATCATTATATTAGTTCTTGTGTTCGATCCACACTCGTGCACGGATTTCGCACGTCGTACGTGTCATTTCGCAATCGTTCGGGAGTCAAACACGATCCTACAACGCGTTCACAATTGTTTCATTATTGTTAGCATTGTTTTATAAAAACATAGAATACATGTAATTGTCTTTTGTTTAAAGGAGTATAAGGCCCGGATGCAATCCTACGCGTTGCATGCTTGAATAATCGAAAACCTGAAACATATGTGAAAATGAGAGTCAACAATGAAGCTGGCGAGTACATAGGTTTTATTCACCAAATGATTTGCAAAAGTTTGATATTGCAATACTTTGACAACTACGAGAGTTGTCAATTGAAAATGAAATCTTGAAGCCAAAGAATGGCAAAAGGTTTAGTATTGCAATAAGTTATCTTGATTGTGAAAACTTGTGACAAAAAGTTTTGTATATAGCAATATGATCATTACTAGGTAATTTTTATGCCATTGAAAATTGTACTTTGTAATCACACTGAATCGTCATAAAACTTGTGAGTGTATTATTAGAAACCCAATCAAGGATTAATAATAACAATATTGAAATCTGTCATAACTTGTGTGAGTATTACTAAAATCAAGTCAATGATTTATAATAATACTTTGGATATCCTTCTAAAATCTAACATATGAAGATATGGAAGATTCTACAAAGATTTGAATACTTGAACATTGAATCAATTGAACATATAAATCCTAATGGTGATTCGGGATAATGCCACGAAGGGTAATACAATAAGCACACTTATATATAGGAAGTATCAGCGGTGTATCCACCATGTCCTTATTGTATTACTCTAGTTTTGTTATCTAAATCACCAACAATCTCTACACATAAACAATAACCATCGTCTTATAAAGTACTTCTTAAAAATATCACTATGAAGATAGAAAGATCTAAGTCTGTACTTCTAATATCCTATAAGAATCTAACTATGAAGATAGATAGATCTTATAAGGATTTGGATAATCGCCGTGTTTGCATAATTGGAATAATACATATAAAAGCACTTAGTAAACATATATATGCGATATATTTGAAAATAAATCGATTACACATATGAATCACCCCTAAACATTTGCAAAACGTAAAAGAGGGGACTATGTACTCACTTGGGGTTGCGTATAGGTCTTGTTCAAATGATATAACAAGGCTCAAAGGATCAAGATATCAAGTGTTGAAGTGGTTCCTAGTGTATTGGATACTATGTTAGTGTAACGGGACATAATATGAAGAATCGGATAGAATGAGGTTTTATAAACCAAATGAGTGTTAGAACCCATATGAAATGGTTTAACAAAGCCTACATTCTGAGTTGAAAACAATCCTAAGTGCTTTTGACATGTTACGACTCGTTAAGGTAGTTTACGCTACTTTAGCGTGTCGTTTGCGCAAAAGCGCGTTCGGATGGTCAAACTAGTCCTATGATAAGTCTTATATGCCTAAACATGTTTAAAAAATGTTGCAATATCAGTTTAAGTGTCAAAATTTAGGTTACATATGTTTAAATTGAATTTATGCGTAAAAAGGGCATTTTGGTCATTTTCCTAAGGCATATAAACTACCTATCATACAACTAACCAAACGAAGTGACCATAAGGTATAACCTCTGGAGGTTATTCCCTATACAACTATGGTCACAAAATGTGTTTGGTCGGACCCTAATGATCGACCAAACGGGTCGGGTTCGAAAGTCTAAGCAGTTGTCAAAACCGCTTGACTTACGTCCCTAAGTAAGCACTAAACTAGAAGTGATGAGTTAAACATGTTTAACTAAGTTAGAAAACTGATTTGGTATCAAAACAAAGTGTTTTGATACCCTCAAATAGTTTCGTCATAAAATGCACATAATCGTGCATTTTGACAGAAACTTTGACTCGTCACTTCGACTAGTCAACGTGGTAATCAGTAGGTATAGTCACAAGGGACTATAACCATCGTGATTACGATCACGTTGCAAAGTTCAATTGAACTTTGTCTTGACCAATTTTTGGTCAAAGCCGAAAGTCAAACACTGTTTGACTTTTAGCTTAAAATAAATAAACAAGACTAGGAAGAACATTTACAATTGTTCTAGGATAGAAAGAAGACTAGAAAACTCAGGTAGGAAGCCTCCAACAAATATGGTAGCCTCCACTTAGAGTGTATGAGAAAGAAGAAGTGAATGAGCAAGTTGGAAGAATGAAAATGGTTGGTATTTATAGTGTTCAAGGATTTACAAGATCTTGCCAAGTGTTTTGTGTGGCCTCCAAGGAAGGATCATGGCCCTACAAGTGTGTAGACAAGAGTAATAGCCTTGGAGAACACTTAAAATAGCCCACAAGATCAAAAACTAGGTTGGAAAACAAGTTGCAACAACTAGGAAGCTGTTTTGAAGCTTCTGGTCTGAAGACTCTCGCCCCCCGCGAGCCAGATAGCTCGGTGGGTCGCTCCCGGTGAGCCACTTCAGACAGAAGTTTCAAAAGTCGGAAGAAATGGTACTACAACTCCAAAACTTGTTTTTCGACGCGTTTAACCCCCGTTAGCCCAATTTCAAGGCTTTATAAGGATGTTAAAGCATAGGGGACTTGAAATATGCTTGGAAAGATTGTGGGTGTCGGTTCGTTCGGTCGTTCGGTCACATT